>NW_024582530.1:917287-922881 GCF_018398535.1 Haplochromis burtoni | reverse complement strand
ACACACACACACACACACACACCTCACCTGTTTTCTCTGTCTGGGCTGAGCAGCGAGGCTTCTCAGTACAGAGCTGGCAGAGGCAGACACTTTGCCCCGAGGATCTTTTAGTAATTTGGCCACGGCATGAATTCCTTCTCTCCTCAGGCTGCACTCTGCAGGGCGGCGTAGAGCATTGACAATCACATCCTGGTCAGATGACGCCAGGTTCTGTACCAACCATACTGTTGAAGGAAGGTTATTAATAGCACAAGTTTTACTCTTGTTTTTCCTTTTAAGCCATTTTTACACTACAGCCCTGAAACCTCGTATACGTCACACAGCTGAGCTGTAATGAGAAATATATCCAAAACTTTTGGACCATAATATAGTCTTTCTCCTGCTAACTGCCCTACTACATTGAATTTAACTAATGCGGGAACAAATCAGGCAATTGCCTGGCTGGACTGTTGCTTCCAGCACACTCCATGGGCCTGATCTAATAAACAGAGCTACAGAGCTTCATGCCACAACTGCAGATTATTGCGGAAACGAGTGGAAAATTCTTCAAGATGGATCAAGTAATGTAATAACAAAAAAAAAAAACATTGCAAATGCAGGTTTTTACACATGTGATCCTCTTTGGAAACAGCATGGGAATTCAGAGAGGTAGCTGATAAAGCATCAACAGGTTTCAGAGGGCTAAGAGATTATAATCTCTACTGTGGAACACACCAGAACTCAGTTTGTAATAGCTGACCTGCAGGATGTGCAGATGCAAATGTTTCATTGAAAATAAAAATATGAAAACTTTTAGTTATAAAATTGTAGATATTTTTGTTGTCAATTATGAAAATGTTCACTTTAATACATTTTTTATACATACATCTGGAAAGAGCAGGAAATAGTAGGCTACCACACATGCACACACCTGCCATGCTAACAGTATGCTCACAGCTTTGGAAGTGAAAATGAGAGCATCTGGTACCTTTCTCTCACACTCACACACACACACACACGATACTGTGGCACAGTATCAAATGTGTAAATGCTTATTAAAATGAAAAGAAGGTTTTGAACTGGCACTGACAATTAGTAAATCTGGTCTTAAACATTTAACGAGTATGTATCTGACCTATCATCTGTGTGTGTGTGTGTGTGTGTGTGTGTGTGTGCCCACCCTCTTTTGCCAGTTCAATGATGTGTGTGTCCATATCACTGACAGCATTCGAGTCCAAGTAGCTCCACAGCTGGAACAACGTCACCATCATGTTGTCCCTGCTGCTTCCTCGTCGTGGTAACCTCTGATCCAGTACACGCTCAACCAGGCACAAGAACACTGCATACACACAAACACAGATGTTAATATGCTCCACATACCAGCGTGTGCAGTATACCCACTAATGATGATTTACCTGCTTCGGCCCTTTCAGGCAGTAAACCAGCGTAGATCGTCGACAGTGTATTCAGGAACCTTTCAGCAGAGACGCTGTACATGCTACCCTGTCCCACACATTCTTGCCATAGCGACACAGCACCCAGGCACAGACCTAGCGCCGGGATAACTGACAAACAGAAAACAGGAGACCGTTACAAGCAAGGTAGGAAAGCAAGATACTGGGGGTTAGTGCCATACATAACACAGGAAATTTATTAATAGTATAAGGTTGCAGCTTGCTTTGAATCAGTGCCTTGTAAAGTCTGTTTTACCTTCTTGACAGGCTGCATGACACAAATCCATAATTACTTATTATTTAGTGGAATCTCTACTTCCATATACCCATGAAATGTTTCTGATGACACTAGTTGTCATCCAAGCCAAAAGCAGACATTTTCACCCTTATGCTCCAGAAGGAATGCTCCCACTAATGAAAATTCCTCTTCAACTTCTTTTTCTTGTCTATACAGTTAATCTGAATAGATGCCTTTATGGATGTTTAAACAAATGCACATGAAATGAACATAAACGGCACTAATCACCTTCAGTAGCTGGTCTGATTTTCTGTGGGTTTTCTTTGGTGACGCGTCGGATGATTTCGAGGACACGAGCCTCTCTCAGCAGTCTGTCCAAGGCATACATCTCTCCACATCTCAGAGGACCAAACTTGCCCAGACACTTAAAAACAAACAAAACACTTGTAAAAGAAGTGACCAATATTACAATTAGCAACACAACAGCCCTCACAGCTGCTACTGCTTTAACTCATCAGTGAGTGAATAATACTTTTCAATAGCATCCTGAAACTATGATTACATAACTATCAAACACTATGCCAATTGAATGGATTTAAAAAAAAGAAAATAATGGTATTGACTGTATGTAAACATAAACTTGACTGTGTTTTCATCAGAGTTCCCCTGGTCAGACATGCCCAAAACATCTTTCCGAGGAGATGTTCAGCAACCATCCTAGTCAGATGCCTGAATCAACTCAACTGACTCCTTATGATGCAGGCTGTGTTCCTCAGCCCATCTCTAAGGCTGAGCATAGACACCTTTCAAAGGAAGCCAATTCCCATGACTTGCATCGGTGAACATTTTAATTATTCACTACCCACAGCCGTAGATGAGAGCAGAGTGAACTTAAGGTATCGATGTGCCATGAGAATGTGAGGTAGCTACATATGAGTTTGGCTAATAACATGAGGATAGTGTTGCAGATCTCTTACCAACAACTGTGCATTGCAGTTCCTCAAATGGACCACCAGGCAGCAGTCTAGAGTGGTGCAGCCTGTGGTTAGGGGTACGTTGGAGGAGGAAGGGCTGTCCCAACAAGACAGGCTCAGAAAAGTCAAAAATAGTGAGATATCTTGCAGAGGGATGCAGCAGTCTCAAAATTGCAAAGCTTCTGAAGCGTGATCATCGAACAATCAAGCGTTTCATTCAAAATAGTCAACAGGGTCGCAAGAAGCGTGTGGAAAAACCAAGGCGCAAAATAACTGCCCATGAACT
Organism: Haplochromis burtoni; assembly: GCF_018398535.1. Classification (NCBI taxonomy): domain Eukaryota; kingdom Metazoa; phylum Chordata; class Actinopteri; order Cichliformes; family Cichlidae; genus Haplochromis; species Haplochromis burtoni. The sequence goes on along the minus strand of NW_024582530.1, from coordinate 919,950 downwards.
GAGAAAAGTCAAGCGTGCAGCTGCCAAGATGCCACTTGCCACCAGTTTGGCCATATTTCAGAGCTGCAACATCACTGGAGTGCCCAAAAGCACAAGGTGTGCAATACTCAGAGACATGGCCAAGGTAAGAAAGGCTGAAAGACGACCACCACTGAACAAGACACACAAGCTGAAACGTCAAGACTGGGCCAAGAAATATCTCAAGACTGGTTTTTCTAAGGTTTTATGGACTGATGAAATGAGAGTGAGTCTTGATGGGCCAGATGGATGGGCCCGTGGCTGGATTGGTAAAGGGCAGAGAGCTCCAGTCCGACTCAGACGCCAGCAAGGTGGAGGTGGAGTACTGGTTTGGGCTGGTATCATCAAAGATGAGCTTGTGGGGCCTTTTCGGGTTGAGGATGGAGTCAAGCTCAACTCCCAGTCCTACTGCCAGTTTCTGGAAGACACCTTCTTCAAGCAGTGGTACAGGAAGAAGTCTGCATCCTTCAAGAAAAACATGATTTTCATGCAGGACAATGCTCCATCACACGCGTCCAAGTACTCCACAGCGTGGCTGGCAAGAAAGGGTATAAAAGAAGAAAAACTAATGACATGGCCCCTTGTTCACCTGATCTGAACCCCATTGAGAACCTGTGGTCCATCATCAAATGTGAGATTTACAAGGAGGGAAAACAGTACACCTCTCTGAACAGTGTCTGGGAGGCTGTGGTTGCTGCTGCACGCAATGTTGATGGTGAACAGATCAAAACACTGACAGAATCCATGGATGGCAGGCTTTTGAGTGTCCTTGCAAAGAAAGGTGGCTATATTGGTCGCTGATTTGTTTTTGTTTTGTTTTTGAATGTCAGAAATGTATATTTGTGAATGTGGAGATGTTATATTGGTTCACTGGTAAAAATAAGCAAGGCAAGTTTATTTGTATAGCACAATTCAACAACAAGGTGATTCAAAGTGCTTTACAGAGACATTAGAAACAAAAACAAATAAAAAGCATGATTTAAAATTGATTAAAACAAGCAAACAAACAAACTAAGTTAACAAACAAACAAACAAAACAGTATATAAAATCAAAACAGATAAAATCAGAACATAGATAAAATCAGTAGTTAAATGTAAGTTTTGAAATTTAAGCTTAAAAGTGTGGATTTGGTGCTTTATTCAAATGCAGCTGAGAACAGGTGAGTCTTCAACCTGGATTTAAATAAACTGAGTGTTTCAGCTGATCTGAGGCTTTCTGGGAGTTTGTTCCAGATATAGGAGCATAAAAGCTGAATGCAGCTTCTCCGTGTCTGGTTCTGACTCTGGGAACTGATAAAAGACCGGATCCAGATGACCTGAGGGATCTGGAAGGTTCATACTGGGTCAGGAGGTCACTGATGTATTTTGGTCCTAAACCATTCAGAGCTTTATAGGCCAGCATCAGAACTTTAAAGTCTATCCTCTGACGGACAGGCAGCCAGTGTAAAGACCTCAGAGCTGGACTGATGTGGTCCACTTTTTTGGTCTTAGTGAGGACTCGAGCAGCAGAGTTCTGAATGAGCTGTAGTTGTCTGACTGATTTTTTAGGTAGACCTGTAAAGATGCTGTTACAGTAATCAAGCCTACTAAAGATGAATGCATGGACTAGTTTTTCCAGGTCCTGTTGAGACATCAGATCTTTTATCCTTGAAATATTCTTGAGGTGATAGTAAGCTGACTTTGTTATTGTCTTAATGTGTTTTTCTAAGTTTAGGTCTGCATCCATCACTACACCCAAATTTCTCGCCTGGTTTGTGGTTTTTAGATGTATAGATTGAAGTTCTCTGGTGACCTGTAATCGTTTTTCTTTGGCGCCAAAGACTATTACCTCAGTTTTGTTTTTGTTTAGCTGGAGAAAATTGTGGCACAACCAGTCATTAATTTCCTCAATGCATTTACCAAGAGCCTGTACAGGGCCTCGGTCTCCTGGTGACATTGTGATATATATTTGTGTGTCATCTGCATAGCTGTGATAGTTTATTTTGTTGTTCTTTATAATCTGTGCCAGTGGGAGCATGTAAATGTTAAACAGAAGGGGGTCCCAAGATGGAACCTTGGGGAACTCCACATGTGATACTTGTCTGCTCAGATGTGAAGTTACCTATTGATACAAAGTATTTCCTGTTTTCTAAGTATGTTTTGAACCAGTTTAGTACAGTTCCTGAAAGACCTGCCCAGTTCTCCAGTCGTTTGAGTAATATGTTGTGGTCAACTGTATCAAATGCTGCACTGAGATCCAGTAAAACTAAGACTGACATTTTTCCACTGTCTGTGTTCAGACATATGTCATTAAACACTTTGGTCAGAGCGGTTTCAGTGCTGTGGTTCTGTCTAAAACCTGACTGGAAGGCATCATAGCAGTTATTCTGTTTTAAGAAGTAATTGAGCTGTTGAGAAACTGCTTTTTCAATGATCTTACTTAAAAATGGGAGATTTGAGATCGGCCTGTAGTTTTTCATTTGTGTCTTGTCAAGATTGTCCTTTTTCAGTATAGGTTTGATTACAGCAGTTTTTAGTGGTTCTGGAAACACACCTGATATTAAAGAAAAGTTGACGATATGATAAATAATTGAAATGGGTATATATTTGTTTTTTGTTAAGTTGCCTAATAATTATGCACAGTAATAGTCACCTGCACACACAGA
>NW_024582530.1:890202-908729 GCF_018398535.1 Haplochromis burtoni | reverse complement strand
TATCCCCCTAAAATAGCTAAAACTAAAAACAAACTAAAAACTACTTCCAAAAACATTCAGCTTTGATATTAATGAGTTTTTTGGGTTCACTGAGAACATGGTTGTTGTTCAATAATAAAATTATTCCTCAAAAATACAACTTGCCTAATAATTCTGCACTCCCTGTACAATGGCCCAGAGGACACCAATACACTGGAGTTTGTAGATGTTAAATGAAGTAGGCATATTTACAGTGTCTGGTATTACTGTGATTCAGGTTTAATGACCTTCAGATCATACTTTCTTTGCTTACTGATTAAGACTATGTCTCACTGTGTCATTACACTGAAGTGTGCAAAGGCTTGGATGGCTGGTTTTCAGTTCATTTGTCAGCACTGACCTGCCATGTCGACTCCTCTTATCACCATCCTCTTCTTCCTCCTCCCAGTCTGATCCATTCAGGAAGTCAAAGCTGCCAAGAGCTGTTTCCACTGTGAGGCTGACTACACTGGGTGACCGGCTGTGCCTCCCACCCTGCACTCACAAACAAAGCCATAGTCAGGCTGTACGCAGTCACTTCAGTTTTTTGTTTTTTCAGGAGTTCTTTGAATCATAGTCACATAATGTTGGAACAGCATGCAATCATTCAGCTCAAATGTATGCTGTCTGTAAAGACAAGGGAGGCATACCAGATACTGTAACCACTGAAACTTATATAGTAATTGCACAACTAATATTTGCAGTAATAATATTTCGATATTAATGGCACGGGAAAGCTGTGCTAACATTTATAAATACATACAATCATTGCCACTTAATGTTCAAAAAGGGAAAATTAAACTTGGGGATTTGTAAAAAGTACTTTTAGCTTAAGGCAGTTTTTTGTACTTTACTAACCTGTTTTCTTGTTTCTCACTATGCTTTACTCTCACCTTCAGTGTAACCTGCAGCAGTTTCAGCTCTTGTTCCAGTAGCTGTAGCTCAGAAAACGGTCCTCTATAATCATCTATAGAGGAAAGTACAGCTACCAAGGCATCCTCTAGTCCACTGTCCACTGGACCATCGCCCTTAGCAGACAGGCAGTTGGAACTTGAAGCTGGGATATCCTCCTCCACTGGCACCTGCAGAGCGAGATATGTCATATCCCCACTTTCTACAACATTGAAGTCTGCTCCTGCTCTCAGAGGGGCCGATGTATCCACAGAGGTGGATGTATTGTGTTGCTTCCTGACTGGGTGGGGATCAGTGACATCAACAGCTGTGTCAGTGTCAGCAGAAGTGGGTGACTCAGGAGTTCTGCTGGCCACCTCCATTTCAATGTCATTGATTGAGATTCCAGAGACCAGAGACATCACGTCCCCCGATTCACTGACAGGCACCACAACCCCATCAGCACTGTTTTCACTAATGTGACTCAGAGAGCGTAAGTACAATGTAGAGTTACTGCTGGTAATTATCGGCACATCCACTGGTGCCATAGAGGAGCGTTTCCCCGCAGCTTCTTCCTCACCGTCAGGCTTTGTTATCACAGTGACTGTCCCCTTTTCCTCATGCCTGCAAAATAGTTCATATATCAGATGTTGATAGAGCTCACCATAGAATAAGAATGTTATTTCATCCTTGTTCTCATGAGCAAACAAAACATTAACATTTTTTTTAATCTACCTGTTGCTCTCCGCTGGTTGTTTTGGTAGGATGATACCTTCCTTTTGAGCTGAGGAAGGCCAGTTTCCGGAGCAAGAAGAAACATCAGGCTGAAGGAGGGAACTCCTTTGTCCAACTGGCTGGACGTCTGGTGTCACCACTACTGCCTGGAAAGAGAGACACGCTAAGTCACAGAGTTAAAGTAGTAAACGCAGTAAAGTAAGCAAACCAGACCAGGATAAAGAGTAGACCGAGTGAGGACTGAGGCTCGTTAAAGAAACCAATTGTGCATGGTACCGGCGGCTCCTCAAGCTACTGAATCATGCAATGTACTTAGTTTTTACAAGACTGTACACATGCACATGATCTGCTGTACATACTAAAACTTTGATATGTATTATGTTTAATCTTGTATTCATAATACTTTTGTTACTGTGTAATGTTCAAACAGCTGTAGCCCCTCTGAATCTGAGGAAGAGAGATACAGATTGAATCCTTAATATTATCATGTCATAGATGAGTTCCATATCTGTTGTGTGTTACCTTTGGATGTGCAGGCAGCTGTGGGCTGGTTGAATCATCAGAAGATTCTGAAGAATTAGACCATGCTGGTCCATTCTCCAACTCTCCCTGTAGGCGGATCACGTTCTAAAAGAGATCAGCACATTTTAAAAGGCTTGACTGCAAAAAAAGGGGGGAAAATGGAGACCTTTTACAACAAGCTGGCAGGAAACTGAGCAGTCACTGCACCTGGTTGTACATTATTTGAGCAAAGGCGACACACTTCCTTTACTCACATATTTAAAGTGAAAAGTAAGGTGAAGGCAAGACATGAGTCAGCATGTTATCCGTTTAACCAAAGGTTCAGAGGTGACTGTATGGGAACTTTTTTCTATTTGCTTGCCATTTTTAATATCAGTATAGTACAACATCCTTAGTCTAGCTCTGTAACACTGTAGCATTTATTTATAAAGAGAATAACTTTGAGTTACGCAACTATCGTGTAATATTCAAGAAAATACTGGCCAGTGCTACCCCTCAGCCTCCTCGTAGATCCACCCTTCGTTTCAATTTCAAAATCCTATGTCACCTTGTCGTCTAACTTCTGACCTTGAGGTCAAGGACAATGAGATTCGAACTCATCTGAGATGAGTCTGCTTTTAGTAGATATATCTATGGTATCGATTTGAAAATATAAGGAGACTTCATTCTCGAGTTATTGCAAGATTCTCAGAAAAGGTGACCTCTGATCTTTACCTGGCAGGGTGACAAATATACTGATGAGGTAAAAAGCTAAAGGCTTCAGTGCTTGTGTGAAATGGCTAGAAGGAGTTCTAAGTCTAAAAGTCATCATCATAAACTGGCACTGATGATGGCTAACAGTAGTCAGCTCTGTTGGAAGGTGGGGGTCTAAATATTATAATTAGAGAGCCATGGAGATGCATGAGGAAACCTTACACACATCTGTCATGGCTCCATGAAGCCATAAGCACACAAATGGAGACTATGATTCTAATGCTTACTCTACACCAAAGTATCAATATACCAGAAGGTCCTGTGTTTCTACTCCACGAGGTCTACTTCATCACGACTTACTGCAGTGGACTGCCTTGTTGGTGAGTTGTCACTACAGGAGCAGCTCTGGCTAAGAGTGCCTCTGAAGATGTCCAGCAGTGGCCAGTGCTGCCGCCGTGTCAGATTCCGAGGCAGAGACTGGACATCAAAGTGGCAGCAGGTGGAACAAAGGGCATTGGAGCAGTTAGATACTGAGGGCTGCTGGCTAAACTCTAATGTCCTTTAAAACTCTCAATGTTCTCATTTACAGATTCCTAATTTTATTTGGTGGATTAAATCTATAGAATAGATTTAATCGGTTATTTTTATTTTTTTTTAAAAAACATTGTGCTTTGTTTTTTTTATTAAAGCTGTGTTTGACTCCTCTCTCTCCTCCCCCTCTGGAAAAGGCTGTTTTTATCTGATTGGTGGATCCCAGGAATCCCAGGAATTTAAAACCTAGTGGGTGTTTAATCACGTGCATCATCACATGAGCCAAGGTGTGAAAAGAAAAGAAAAAAGGCGTGGATCATGACCACCAGAGGTTTTGGGTGAAACCACTGTGGGACCTTGTCCCATGCTATCATGTGACCTATTAAGGTCATCAGACGTAAGACACGAGTGGGGTTTGAAGGACTGGGAAGGGATCTCAAAACTATGTTGTAGGTGACTGACAGTTGGTGTTGGACGCCACCCCCTCATGGTTGTTCATAGTGGACACTGATAAAGATGCACACCCGAGTCTTATTGAGGTGGCTCTTCTATGCTGTGCCATGCTTCGAAAGGAGTGGCAATTTGGTTTCCTCAATGTAGAGGCCTGAGCACACTGATAAGTGTTCTTGCTTAGCATGTGTCTGGGAGTTTTTTCCTTATTCCTAAAGGTATTATCCTTTAGAATTTAGATGTTATGTTTATAGTTTTTGTCATTTTCCATTTCATCAATCCGTCTTTCTCCTGTTAGTGCTGCTTCCACATTTAGTTCTCTTTTCCTCCATTTTTCTGTCAGTGTTGTGTTCACATAGCTCATCACACACATCTGTGTTTACAGACTGAATATTTCCCATTTTTCCCTGTGAGTTTGTTTTTTCAAACAAAGTGTCAAGCCTTCATTTACTTCCTGTTTAAAAATAATTTTCCTATTGGCTCTTCCTTGTTGGTTTTCTCTGTGAATGAATTTCTGCCTTGTTTGACTTCCTGTGTTTTGTTTTCTAGCACTTTACAGAGAGTAAAGCTTCCCTTTCAGCTATTTTCTGTTGTGAGTGGGCCTATTCCTCCTGCTAAAACCAACAGTCTTTGTTAGTTTTCCAACTATCTGTATATGAATGCCAAGATAATACACATTAATATATGGGTAGTAAGTACGAGCAATCAGCAACTTTACACAAATTGTTCTAGGGTTAGACTGAAGCCTTTCAAAGAACTAATAGTCTAAAGCGAATGCTAAACTCACACGTAAAGGTGGTGTGTCAGGTGGAGTCTGGTCAAAAATGGCTGAGATTCGCTTATTGATGCTTGGTGGTTTGTTGACAGTGCTTGCAACCGATCCCTGGTCATCTTTATCAAACGGACTGAGAGAGGTGAAAAGGAATAAAGGATGGGAAAGAGAGAAAAGATAAATTCAATAAACATCAAATAATATTTACATTATGCTCTGTTAATGATCCCTTTAAATGAACAAACACTACAGCACTCATGAAGCTCAGTATGATTTCGTACCCTCACAAGATGACTGACAAAACTTACTTCCAGGTCACCTCAAGGCTTAGCTTAATAGTCCCAAGGTCATTAATATCCACAGCAACCATCTGGGGCAGCGCAGCAAACAGGTCCTTTGTTTCACAGGAAACACTTCCCACCACCACGTGATTGGCTAAGCTCTTTAGCTCTGTCACCTAGGAAACCAGAGAAATATCTGATCATTATACCATCTTTTTTTTTGCCTTCAACAAGTCCGTTTCAATCATCCAGGCTGAAAATAGTACACCCAAGTTTGTCAAGGTGCTGATGTCATTGGGAAAAGATATTATTATTAATAACACAATAGGATCACACAGTGTCTTTTATGGCTGAAGGGTAAAAAACTCACACATTCACCAATAATAATGGACAATATGAAGTTCCAGAGGATATTAAAGTATTATTCTTTGATAACTGAATTCAAAAAGGTAAACTTTCATACATTGTATATTCACTACATGCAAAGTGAAATATTTCAAGCTTTTTGTGTTTACATTTTGATAACTATGACTTAAAGCTCATGAAAATTAAAGATCCAGTTTCTGAAATTAGTACATTTCATTTTGAAATGATCAAATGATGATTAAATAAAAAGACTTTCTGTTGGTTAAAAAGGCCGCTGCAACGATGTATATTAATGGATGATGTATATTAATTAATGACTAGAAGGAAAAGGATGGTTTTGAAAAGGTGTAAAAGAAAGAGTATTGTCAAGGAAAATTGAAACATTTGGGACAGCTTTATAAAGAGTCAACTGAGGCTGGTGTCAGAGCATCAAGAGCCTCTACTCAATGTCTCTGGGAAAGTCAACTGCCCCCATGCCACAGAGCACAGATGCAGTAATGCTGACCCAATGAAGTATTGATTGTATGAATTAACATCTTTTCAGTACTTTCTGATTGGTCTTAGGAAATAATCTAAAAATTTTAGATGTTGCATTTTTGATATTCATTAACTACACTATGATTGGTCAAAATGTAAACAAAAAAAGCCTAAAATATGTTGCTTTACATGTAACAAATACAAGCAAGTAAACTTTATGTAATAATTGATTTTTTCAGTTTTGAAGAAAATGTTACACACACACACACACACACACACACACACCCCTCAGATTTTTTTTTTAGATGCATTATTTTTATGACTTTTTACATAAGATGAAGCAGTCAATGACCCAAACCAGAACTGAGTATCAATAAAATTACAAATTAAAAAAAACCCCAAAAAAAAAAAAACCACACTGAGTGACAGACCTTCACAGACAGGAACTCGTTGATGAGTGGCTGAAATACAATCTCTTCACTGTCCCACACTTGTTTAGCATTTATCTCTATTCGCCCCCGGAGCTTCCACCGCTGCCGACCATACTTCATAAAGATCTGAAACATACACATATGCAAAAACAAACAAACAAACACAAACGCAGGGTTATACAAATAGATGAATAATAAATTAATTTTAAAATCTGGAAAATCCGGTTGGCTACTTCAAAATTATTGATAGTTTGAGCAGTTTATATAATCATGTGATGATTTTCATAAAGCTCAGATTAATCTGACAGGGTTGAAAAGAATTGACAACTCACATCTTAACTACATAGCTATAAATGTCAATGGCTAGAGCATGAATGTGCAAGTGATGAGGCCACTTTTACAAAAACAAAAGTATCCCTCTAATTTCATAACTGATCATACACACAATCACACAGGACCTGCTGCCGTGTACACTTAGAGATAACTCCACAGGGAACAGCTGAAGCAGTGTTTTCACACAGGCACTGGACAAACCCTTCTCAAAACCGCGATAAGTCTAAATGGTTTACTATTTATATAGCAATTTGCTGTATAAATACTAATATTGCTTAGTGAATACTTAACACACCTTTACAATACAAGCCACAATGACCCATTCATACAGCAGATTTCATTCTGTCATTTGTGCACTCTATGCAGTCTATCATGCTGATGCACCAGAGGACATCGCCTGCCCAGCAGGGTGGCAACAATAAGTAGCAATTTTATTTTAAAAAGGACTAAAAAAACAACAACTTAGTAACGAGAAAAAAAATGACTACATAACATGTGCTACAGACAAGTGTTAGTAACTGGCAATGAGTCTTTCGCATCACCATGGAGGAACTTTGACCCACTCTTCTTTGCAGAACTGTTTTGACTCAGCCACATTGGAGGGCTTCTGAGCATGAATGACCTGTTTAAGGGTCATGTCAAAGCATCTCAATCGGTCCAGACTTTAAGGCCATTTGGTTCAGCGCATGAACTGATAAGCCAGACATTCTCCTTCAGGATTTGTTATTAGAGAGCAGAATTTATAGTTCATCAATTACAGCAAGTAATCCAGGTCCTGAAGCAGCAAAGCAGCCCCAGACCCACCAGCATGTTTAACTGTTGGTATAGTGTCATTTTCATGAAAAGATGTGTTAGTTTTATGTCAAATGTAACAGAGTCAAACCATTTTGTCTCATCAGTCCACAGAATATTTTCCCACAAGTCAATCATTAAGTTGTGTTTTGGCAAATGAGCAAAGGAGCCTTTGTGTTCTTTTTGGTTAGCAGTAGTTTTCTCCTTGATTTCTCCCATTTTCCCCCAGTTTCTTTCTTACTGTTGAATCATGAACTCTGACCTTAACAGAGACAAGTGAGACCTGCAGTTTTTCAGATGTTTCCCTTGGTTCTTTTGTGACCTCCCGGATGAGTCATTAATGTGGTCTCGGATGCTCCTGGAAAGTTTTCCATGTGTGGTTAATTGGTCTCACTATGGTTACTAAAGCCTTTGGAAATGGCTTTGCAACCATTTCCAGACTTATAGATGTCAGTGATTTTGTTTCTCTGGTGTTTCTTTAGAATATGGCATGAGTTGTTGCTTTTTGAGATCTTCAGACCTGCTTCACTTTGTCAAACAGGTTATATTTAAGTGATTTCTTGATTTATCGGGTCTGGCAGGAGTAAGGCCTGGGTGTGGGGCTAGTGAAATATAACTCCGCTTTGCAAATAATGTGGTTAATCACAGTTAATTCATGATTTAATGAGGGGGCTTTAACTTTTTCCACACAGGGCAGGTAGACTTTGATTATTTCCTTTATTAAATGAAATGAACATTTAAAAACTCCATTTTTTATTATTTCAGATTACCTTTGGCTAACATTACATTTTATTTTTCAATTGTGTTTCTATGGATGGATGTGAATGGATAAATGAGGCATGTTGTATGGAAAGCTCTGAGAGCTCAGAAAAGTGCTTTGGAAGAACCTTTCCATTTATAATTTGAAACAATTAGTGTGAAGAGTCACAAATATGAGAAGAAAAAAGAAGTTGCCTAATAATTATGCACAGTAATAGTCACCTGCACACACAGATATCCCCCTAAAATAGCTAAAACTAAAAACAAACTAAAAACTACTTCCAAAAACATTCAGCTTTGATATTAATGAGTTTTTTGGGTTCATTGAGAACATGGTTGTTGTTCAATAATAAAATTATTCCTCAAAAATACAACTTGCCTAATAATTCTGCACTCCCTGTACAATGGCCCAGAGGACACCAATACACTGGAGTTTGTAGATGTTAAATGAAGTAGGCATATTTACAGTGTCTGGTATTACTGTGATTCAGGTTTAATGACCTTCAGATCATACTTTCTTTGCTTACTGATTAAGACTATGTCTCACTGTGTCATTACACTGAAGTGTGCAAAGGCTTGGATGGCTGGTTTTCAGTTCATTTGTCAGCACTGACCTGCCATGTCGACTCCTCTTATCACCATCCTCTTCTTCCTCCTCCCAGTCTGATCCATTCAGGAAGTCAAAGCTGCCAAGAGCTGTTTCCACTGTGAGGCTGACTACACTGGGTGACCGGCTGTGCCTCCCACCCTGCACTCACAAACAAAGCCATAGTCAGGCTGTACGCAGTCACTTCAGTTTTTTGTTTTTTCAGGAGTTCTTTGAATCATAGTCACATAATGTTGGAACAGCATGCAATCATTCAGCTCAAATGTATGCTGTCTGTAAAGACAAGGGAGGCATACCAGATACTGTAACCACTGAAACTTATATAGTAATTGCACAACTAATATTTGCAGTAATAATATTTCGATATTAATGGCACGGGAAAGCTGTGCTAACATTTATAAATACATACAATCATTGCCACTTAATGTTCAAAAAGGGAAAATTAAACTTGGGGATTTGTAAAAAGTACTTTTAGCTTAAGGCAGTTTTTTGTACTTTACTAACCTGTTTTCTTGTTTCTCACTATGCTTTACTCTCACCTTCAGTGTAACCTGCAGCAGTTTCAGCTCTTGTTCCAGTAGTTGTAGCTCAGAAAACGGTCCTCTATAATCATCTATAGAGGAAAGTACAGCTACCAAGGCATCCTCTAGTCCACTGTCCACTGGACCATCGCCCTTAGCAGACAGGCAGTTGGAACTTGAAGCTGGGATATCCTCCTCCACTGGCACCTGCAGAGCGAGATATGTCATATCCCCACTTTCTACAACATTGGAGTCTGCTCCTGCTCTCAGAGGGGCCGATGTATCCACAGAGGTGGATGTATTGTGTTGCTTCCTGACTGGGTGGGGATCAGTGACATCAACAGCTGTGTCAGTGTCAGCAGAAGTGGGTGACTCAGGAGTTCTGCTGGCCACCTCCATTTCAATGTCATTGATTGAGATTCCAGAGACCAGAGACATCACGTCCCCCGATTCACTGACAGGCACCACAACCCCATCAGCACTGTTTTCACTAATGTGACTCAGAGAGCGTAAGTACAATGTAGAGTTACTGCTGGTAATTATCGGCACATCCACTGGTGCCATAGAGGAGCGTTTCCCCGCAGCTTCTTCCTCACCGTCAGGCTTTGTTATCACAGTGACTGTCCCCTTTTCCTCATGCCTGCAAAATAGTTCATATATCAGATGTTGATAGAGCTCACCATAGAATAAGAATGTTATTTCATCCTTGTTCTCATGAGCAAACAAAACATTAACATTTTTTTTAATCTACCTGTTGCTCTCCGCTGGTTGTTTTGGTAGGATGATACCTTCCTTTTGAGCTGAGGAAGGCCAGTTTCCGGAGCAAGAAGAAACATCAGGCTGAAGGAGGGAACTCCTTTGTCCAACTGGCTGGACGTCTGGTGTCACCACTACTGCCTGGAAAGAGAGACACGCTAAGTCACAGAGTTAAAGTAGTAAACGCAGTAAAGTAAGCAAACCAGACCAGGATAAAGAGTAGACCGAGTGAGGACTGAGGCTCGTTAAAGAAACCAATTGTGCATGGTACCGGCGGCTCCTCAAGCTACTGAATCATGCAATGTACTTAGTTTTTACAAGACTGTACACATGCACATGATCTGCTGTACATACTAAAACTTTGATATGTATTATGTTTAATCTTGTATTCATAATACTTTTGTTACTGTGTAATGTTCAAACAGCTGTAGCCCCTCTGAATCTGAGGAAGAGAGATACAGATTGAATCCTTAATATTATCATGTCATAGATGAGTTCCATATCTGTTGTGTGTTACCTTTGGATGTGCAGGCAGCTGTGGGCTGGTTGAATCATCAGAAGATTCTGAAGAATTAGACCATGCTGGTCCATTCTCCAACTCTCCCTGTAGGCGGATCACGTTCTAAAAGAGATCAGCACATTTTAAAAGGCTTGACTGCAAAAAAGGGGGGAAAATGGAGACCTTTTACAACAAGCTGGCAGGAAACTGAGCAGTCACTGCACCTGGTTGTACATTATTTGAGCAAAGGCGACACACTTCCTTTACTCACATATTTAAAGTGAAAAGTAAGGTGAAGGCAAGACATGAGTCAGCATGTTATCCGTTTAACCAAAGGTTCAGAGGTGACTGTATGGGAACTTTTTTCTATTTGCTTGCCATTTTTAATATCAGTATAGTACAACATCCTTAGTCTAGCTCTGTAACACTGTAGCATTTATTTATAAAGAGAATAACTTTGAGTTACGCAACTATCGTGTAATATTCAAGAAAATACTGGCCAGTGCTACCCCTCAGCCTCCTCGTAGATCCACCCTTCGTTTCAATTTCAAAATCCTATGTCACCTTGTCGTCTAACTTCTGACCTTGAGGTCAAGGACAATGAGATTCGAACTCATCTGAGATGAGTCTGCTTTTAGTAGATATATCTATGGTATCGATTTGAAAATATAAGCAGACTTCATTCTCGAGTTATTGCAAGATTCTCAGAAAAGGTGACCTCTGATCTTTACCTGGCAGGGTGACAAATATACTGATGAGGTAAAAAGCTAAAGGCTTCAGTGCTTGTGTGAAATGGCTAGAAGGAGTTCTAAGTCTAAAAGTCATCATCATAAACTGGCACTGATGATGGCTAACAGTAGTCAGCTCTGTTGGAAGGTGGGGGTCTAAATATTATAATTAGAGAGCCATGGAGATGCATGAGGAAACCTTACACACATCTGTCATGGCTCCATGAAGCCATAAGCACACAAATGGAGACTATGATTCTAATGCTTACTCTACACCAAAGTATCAATATACCAGAAGGTCCTGTGTTTCTACTCCACGAGGTCTACTTCATCACGACTTACTGCAGTGGACTGCCTTGTTGGTGAGTTGTCACTACAGGAGCAGCTCTGGCTAAGAGTGCCTCTGAAGATGTCCAGCAGTGGCCAGTGCTGCCGCCGTGTCAGATTCCGAGGCAGAGACTGGACATCAAAGTGGCAGCAGGTGGAACAAAGGGCATTGGAGCAGTTAGATACTGAGGGCTGCTGGCTAAACTCTAATGTCCTTTAAAACTCTCAATGTTCTCATTTACAGATTCCTAATTTTATTTGGTGGATTAAATCTATAGAATAGATTTAATCGGTTATTTTTATTTTTTTTAAAAAAACATTGTGCTTTGTTTTTTTTATTAAAGCTGTGTTTGACTCCTCTCTCTCCTCCCCCTCTGGAAAAGGCTGTTTTTATCTGATTGGTGGATCCCAGGAATCCCAGGAATTTAAAACCTAGTGGGTGTTTAATCACGTGCATCATCACATGAGCCAAGGTGTGAAAAGAAAAGAAAAAAGGCGTGGATCATGACCACCAGAGGTTTTGGGTGAAACCACTGTGGGACCTTGTCCCATGCTATCATGTGACCTATTAAGGTCATCAGACGTAAGACACGAGTGGGGTTTGAAGGACTGGGAAGGGATCTCAAAACTATGTTGTAGGTGACTGACAGTTGGTGTTGGACGCCACCCCCTCATGGTTGTTCATAGTGGACACTGATAAAGATGCACACCCGAGTCTTATTGAGGTGGCTCTTCTATGCTGTGCCATGCTTCGAAAGGAGTGGCAATTTAGTTTCCTCAATTTAGAGGCCTGAGCACACTGATAAGTGTTCTTGCTTAGCATGTGTCTGGGAGTTTTTTCCTTATTCCTAAAGGTATTATCCTTTAGAATTTAGATGTTATGTTTATAGTTTTTGTCATTTTCCATTTCATCAATCCGTCTTTCTCCTGTTAGTGCTGCTTCCACATTTAGTTCTCTTTTCCTCCATTTTTCTGTCAGTGTTGTGTTCACATAGCTCATCACACACATCTGTGTTTACAGACTGAATATTTCCCATTTTTCCCTGTGAGTTTGTTTTTTCAAACAAAGTGTCAAGCCTTCATTTACTTCCTGTTTAAAAATAATTTTCCTATTGGCTCTTCCTTGTTGGTTTTCTCTGTGAATGAATTTCTGCCTTGTTTGACTTCCTGTGTTTTGTTTTCTAGCACTTTACAGAGAGTAAAGCTTCCCTTTCAGCTATTTTCTGTTGTGAGTGGGCCTATTCCTCCTGCTAAAACCAACAGTCTTTGTTAGTTTTCCAACTATCTGTATATGAATGCCAAGATAATACACATTAATATATGGGTAGTAAGTACGAGCAATCAGCAACTTTACACAAATTGTTCTAGGGTTAGACTGAAGCCTTTCAAAGAACTAATAGTCTAAAGCGAATGCTAAACTCACACGTAAAGGTGGTGTGTCAGGTGGAGTCTGGTCAAAAATGGCTGAGATTCGCTTATTGATGCTTGGTGGTTTGTTGACAGTGCTTGCAACCGATCCCTGGTCATCTTTATCAAACGGACTGAGAGAGGTGAAAAGGAATAAAGGATGGGAAAGAGAGAAAAGATAAATTCAATAAACATCAAATAATATTTACATTATGCTCTGTTAATGATCCCTTTAAATGAACAAACACTACAGCACTCATGAAGCTCAGTATGATTTCGTACCCTCACAAGATGACTGACAAAACTTACTTCCAGGTCACCTCAAGGCTTAGCTTAATAGTCCCAAGGTCATTAATATCCACAGCAACCATCTGGGGCAGCGCAGCAAACAGGTCCTTTGTTTCACAGGAAACACTTCCCACCACCACGTGATTGGCTAAGCTCTTTAGCTCTGTCACCTAGGAAACCAGAGAAATATCTGATCATTATACCATCTTTTTTTTTGCCTTCAACAAGTCCGTTTCAATCATCCAGGCTGAAAATAGTACACCCAAGTTTGTCAAGGTGCTGATGTCATTGGGAAAAGATATTATTATTAATAACACAATAGGATCACACAGTGTCTTTTATGGCTGAAGGGTAAAAAACTCACACATTCACCAATAATAATGGACAATATGAAGTTCCAGAGGATATTAAAGTATTATTCTTTGATAACTGAATTCAAAAAGGTAAACTTTCATACATTGTATATTCACTACATGCAAAGTGAAATATTTCAAGCTTTTTGTGTTTACATTTTGATAACTATGACTTAAAGCTCATGAAAATTAAAGATCCAGTTTCTGAAATTAGTACATTTCATTTTGAAATGATCAAATGATGATTAAATAAAAAGACTTTCTGTTGGTTAAAAAGGCCGCTGCAACGATGTATATTAATGGATGATGTATATTAATTAATGACTAGAAGGAAAAGGATGGTTTTGAAAAGGTGTAAAAGAAAGAGTATTGTCAAGGAAAATTGAAACATTTGGGACAGCTTTATAAAGAGTCAACTGAGGCTGGTGTCAGAGCATCAAGAGCCTCTACTCAATGTCTCTGGGAAAGTCAACTGCCCCCATGCCACAGAGCACAGATGCAGTAATGCTGACCCAATGAAGTATTGATTGTATGAATTAACATCTTTTCAGTACTTTCTGATTGGTCTTAGGAAATAATCTAAAAATTTTAGATGTTGCATTTTTGATATTCATTAACTACACTATGATTGGTCAAAATGTAAACAAAAAAAAGCCTAAAATATGTTGCTTTACATGTAACAAATACAAGCAAGTAAACTTTATGTAATAATTGATTTTTTCAGTTTTGAAGAAAATGTTACACACACACACAAACACACACACACACACACACACACACAACACACACACACACACACACACACACACACCTCAGATTTTTGTTTTTCAGATGCATTATTTTTATGACTTTTTACATAAGATGAAGCAGTCAATGACCCAAACCAGAACTGAGTATCAATAAAATTACAAATTAAAAAAAACCCCAAAAAAAAAAAAACCACACTGAGTGACAGACCTTCACAGACAGGAACTCGTTGATGAGTGGCTGAAATACAATCTCTTCACTGTCCCACACTTGTTTAGCATTTATCTCTATTCGCCCCCGGAGCTTCCACCGCTGCCGACCATACTTCATAAAGATCTGAAACATACACATATGCAAAAACAAACAAACAAACACAAACGCAGGGTTATACAAATAGATGAATAATAAATTAATTTTAAAATCTGGAAAATCCGGTTGGCTACTTCAAAATTATTGATAGTTTGAGCAGTTTATATAATCATGTGATGATTTTCATAAAGCTCAGATTAATCTGACAGGGTTGAAAAGAATTGACAACTCACATCTTAACTACATAGCTATAAATGTCAATGGCTAGAGCATGAATGTGCAAGTGATGAGGCCACTTTTACAAAAACAAAAGTATCCCTCTAATTTCATAACTGATCATACACACAATCACACAGGACCTGCTGCCGTGTACACTTAGAGATAACTCCACAGGGAACAGCTGAAGCAGTGTTTTCACACAGGCACTGGACAAACCCTTCTCAAAACCGCGATAAGTCTAAATGGTTTACTATTTATATAGCAATTTGCTGTATAAATACTAATATTGCTTAGTGAATACTTAACACACCTTTACAATACAAGCCACAATGACCCATTCATACAGCAGATTTCATTCTGTCATTTGTGCACTCTATGCAGTCTATCATGCTGATGCACCAGAGGACATCGCCTGCCCAGCAGGGTGGCAACAATAAGTAGCAATTTTATTTTAAAAAGGACTAAAAAAAAAAAAATGACTACATAACATGTGCTACAGACAAGTGTTAGTAATGGCAATGAGTCTTTCGATCACCATGCATGTGAACTATGTGGATCGGCGACGCGAGCCTCGTTCGGTTGTAAGCAGTGAGAGGCTTTGGACCATGACCTTAAAACCAGGTCATTCAATGCTCAGCACTGTTTTGACTCATGCCACATTATAATGAGCCATCGGCTCTATACTGAGCTATGGAGTCTGGAGCCTGTTAGTACCGAGAGCAATGATCAACAGGAGTATTTCATCAAGAGAGAGGGATCAAAGTACTCATGGTGTGCCGAAGGATCGAACACAGAAACACCCATTGGTCATTGTAGATATTTATAGGTTAAAGGTCAATTAATTTATATTTTCATCGATTCCACTAAGTATCTCAATCGGTTGTTCCAGATCTTATAGGCCATTTTTTGAGTTCTGCATGTCTGCTATGTAATCATGATATAAGACCTAGCTATTGTCTCCTTTCAGCGTATATTGTTATGTGTAGTAGGCAGCAGACTTCCTGTTTAGAGAGCAGAATTTATAGTTCATCAATTACAGCAAGTAATCCAGGTCCTGAAGCAGCAAAGCAGCCCCAGACCCACCAGCATGTTTAACTGTTGGTATAGTGTCATTTTCATGAAAAGATGTGTTAGTTTTATGTCAAATGTAACAGAGTCAAACCATTTTGTCTCATCAGTCCACAGAATATTTTCCCACAAGTCAATCATTAAGTTGTGTTTTGGCAAATGAGCAAAGGAGCCTTTGTGTTCTTTTTGGTTAGCAGTAGTTTTCTCCTTGATTTCTCCCATTTTCCCCCAGTTTCTTTCTTACTGTTGAATCATGAACTCTGACCTTAACAGAGACAAGTGAGACCTGCAGTTTTTCAGATGTTTCCCTTGGTTCTTTTGTGACCTCCCGGATGAGTCATTAATGTGGTCTCGGATGCTCCTGGAAAGTTTTCCATGTGTGGTTAATTGGTCTCACTATGGTTACTAAAGCCTTTGGAAATGGCTTTGCAACCATTTCCAGACTTATAGATGTCAGTGATTTTGTTTCTCTGGTGTTTCTTTAGAATATGGCATGAGTTGTTGCTTTTTGAGATCTTCAGACCTGCTTCACTTTGTCAAACAGGTTATATTTAAGTGATTTCTTGATTTATCGGGTCTGGCAGGAGTAAGGCCTGGGTGTGGGGCTAGTGAAATATAACTCCGCTTTGCAAATAATGTGGTTAATCACAGTTAATTCATGATTTAATGAGGGGGCTTTAACTTTTTCCACACAGGGCAGGTAGACTTTGATTATTTCCTTTATTAAATGAAATGAACATTTAAAAACTCCATTTTTATTATTTCAGATTACCTTTGTCTTATATTACATTTTAATTTTCAATTGTGTTTCTATGGATGGATGTGAATGGATAAATGAGGCATGTTGTATGGAAAGCTCTGAGAGCTCAGAAAAGTGCTTTGGAAGAACCTTTCCATTTATAATTTGAAACAATTAGTGTGAAGAGTCACAAATATGAGAAGAAAAAGAAAAAGGGGGGGGGGGGGGGGAAATACTTTTCCAAGCACTGTATGCTGGTTGGGCTCTAATCATTACATCATGATGAAGGACAAGGACGGCACAAGCAGAAGAAAAACCACAGGTGGAAGATAGCGACTAGTGTAGCTGCTACAACAGCATTGCCCCTTAATAGGAAAGTTGATACTCTGAGGTGGATGACCAGTTGTCCATTTTCTTCTGCTTATCCCGGGCCTGTCAGGGGGCAGCAGCCTAAGCAGAGAAACCACAGCCACCTCCGTCAGCTGAAAGAAATCTCTCCAGGGTCACCTGGGTCTTCCCCGGGGCCTCTTCCCAGTGGGACATGCCTGGAACACCTCACCCAGATGGCCGAACCACCTTAACTGGCTCCTTTTGATGTGGAGGAGTAGCAGCTCTACTCTGAGCCCTCCTGGATGGCCGAACTCCCATCTCTAAAGCAGAGGCCAGCCACCCTTCGGAGAAAGCCAATTTCTGCCGCCTGAAGAAGCCGATCCTGTTCTTTCAGTCGCTGCCCAAAGTTCGTCACGATGGATGAGGAGGGTAAAAACGTAGATTGACCGGTGAGGGTATCACTTTTGCACTCAGCTCTCTCTTCACCACAACAGACTGGTACAGCGATCGCATGACTGCATCCACAGAACCAATCCGTCTGTTGATCTCAACCCTGCCCTCACTCTGAACAAAACCCGAGATACTTCCCTAAGTGAAGCAGTAACTCGACCCTGACCAGGAGTGGGCACTTCACCCTTTTCCGGCTGAGGACCATGGGCTCAGATTTGGAGGTGCTGGTTCTCATTTCCACTGCTTCACACTCGGCTGTGAATCGCTCCAGTGTGATGATGAAGCCAACAGAACCACATCATCTGCGAAAAGCAGAGATGAGATTCTAAGGCTACGTTCACATTGCAGGCGAAAGCGCACCAAATCCGACTTTTCTGACCCTATGCGACCCATATCCAATCATACTATGACAGTTTGAACAGCACAAATGTGATATTTTCAATCTGAACTAGGTCACTGACGTATGTGGTACTGAATCGGATACATATCTGATGTTTCAGAAAGCGACTACTGTTTGAACGGTCATGTCGCATTAAATCCGTCTTTTACGTCACTGACACAAGACAGACGCCAATTATCAGCACCGGAGAAGCGCCCGAGAAGACATCGTGAACGCTTCCTGGCCATCCAGTGAAACTGTTGGGAAGACAACGTTGGAGAAACGTGAACATTTTATTTGTACTGTATAATCTGCAGATTCTGACAGAAATCTGCAACTATCCTTTGAAGCACCGCTCCTCTCTAAAACAGCAATAAGGATAATTATTAGGCCATATGTAAATAACAAAATAACTTTATAACAAAATTGGGAAACGTAAAGTCGAAACAAGTCTTTATATTAAGGGCCATCAGTCAAACAATACTGTTTGGTCTGGGTCTAAACAGAGTGCGTTGTGTGTGACGTCTTCTTTTGCGCATGCGGGCCGCTTTGAGGTTCACACTAGAGCGCGTTTGCTGTCACATTTTATTTGTAGTGTGAACAAGCAGACAAAATAAATAAAATAAATAAATAAATAAATAAAATAAAAATAAATAAATAATAATAATAATAATAATAATAATAATAATAATAATAATAATAATAATAATAATAATAATAATAATCGGATTTGATAAAAAAAAAAAAAA
>NW_024582530.1:855799-890177 GCF_018398535.1 Haplochromis burtoni | reverse complement strand
AATCAGAATTGAGCATTAAGGCCTGCAGTGTGAACGTAGCCTAAGATCGCTCCAGTAGAAGCCTTCCGGCACTTGGCTATGCCTAGAAATTCTGTCCAGAAAAATTCTGCACAGAATTGGTGACAAAGGGCAGCCCTGGCAGAGTCCAACGCTCACCGTGAATGAGTCCAACATATATCTGGCTATGTGTGATCCCCAATAGTTTAAGCACACCCTCCGGTCCCCCTTCTTAAAGATGGGAACCACCACCCTGGTCTGCCAATCCAGAGGTACTGGCCTTGATCTCGATGCAACATTGGAGAAGCATGTCAACCAAGAGAGCCCTACAACATCCAGAGCTTTCATGAACTTAGTGCAAACCTAATCCACCCCCAGGGGCCCTTCCACCAAGGAGTTGTTTAACTAAATCAGTGACCTCACCCAAAGTGATGGATGAATCATCCTTGTCGTCCCCAGACTCTGCTTCCTCTATGGAAGACATGAGCAGGTTTAAGAAGGTCCTCGAACTATTCCTTCCACCTCCCGACAATATCCTTGTGGTCAGCAGTGCTCCACCCAAGTGGCGCACTGCTTTCCCCACCTGAGTCACCTGACAGTTTGCCAAAATCTCTTCAAGTCTCTTCTGGATGACCAATGGTAGATAATAGATTCATAAAATGTAATACAAACGATGCCTTGCGCTTTTCAGAACAAGGGAGGAAATCCTGTCCTATTTAGCAAAATGCATAAAAGAGCAACATCCAGATCTGTTCAAAGAATTCAAAGTGAGTGAGTTTCAATTCAACATCCAAATTATCGCCTTCTTATATCTTAATGCTGATTTTTCAGGTGACAACATACTATCAGAATTTTGGTACTGAAAGATACAGTCATTGATTCTGGTGTCGTCACAAGCTAATACCACAGCCTAAATATCTGGTAACATGACATCCATATTCTTAGTGTTTTAATCATATTTATTGTTGCCATGAATTCAGAGTGAAAAATGGAGGGTTTGGCGGGTGAGACAAACCTCATATTGGTCACCAGCACACAATCTAGCAAATCCTGCCAGACCTAAAAGAAAGAACAAGTGGAAACAGACTTAGCATTTTGTCAAACTGCAAAACCACCCCAAAACATTGCAATTAATTAAGGGTCATATCAGAAGGGACACACACATAACGTATGTCATATTGAGTTGCTACCTCTATTTAAGATTTTGTGTAGTCATATCACCACATGATCTCTACTTCTTACCCTTCATCTTTATGTGGAACTTCCCCAGCTGGTTCTCAAAGTCATTCTCCAGCACACACATGTTCTAAAGAGAATGAAAAGATTGAGACCTTCAGGCAGTCTTTTCTGTACAGTCTTACTTACAGCGCTACTCCCTATTACTACTTGCTCGTGCAATGGCTCCTTTCTTCTACAAGAATTAGACATTTAGCAATTTTCTCAGTTTAACCTAAAACAATTTTCCACTGCATGCCTTTGTACTTTTTTTTTACCTCTGTGTACTCCTTGTATCCTTTACTGGCTTCTGCTAAACTCTCCTTGGCCTCCTTACTTCCTGAGGAAGCGGTGTACGCTTTCACCATCTTGTTGGCTCCATCCCTGAGTCTCCTCTGCATGCAGTAGGACTCATAAAACTCCTCAATCTGAGAGTAGAGAGGAAAAGCTCACAGCAACTTCACTTGAGAGTAGAATTTAAGACAAAGCCAGTCTTGTTCTAGACAGTAAGGTTGTTCAGCAGTGACAGGGAGCTGTGTGCTTAAACACCACAGCTTAATACAAGCTCTGTGTAGTAACTACAGCAAAATAAAAAAATGTTTCACGTTGAGTTGGTAAAAATGTACTAACATTGCAGCTGGTCATTTTAGTCCACTTTATATTATTTTGAATGAAGCACCGGTGAAGGTGAAGCACCATTAAAAACCAAACCTCATCATCCAACTAGTAATCCAGACAGTGGCCACTAGAAAGTGCGTTACCACCACCAGTCTTTTGCTTGTGCACAATGACACGTATACAAGCAAAAGACTGTATCCCAAAAGCAGTCACAGCGCTCTACTTGTTCTACATTTTGACACGTACAGCCTTAGTTCAAAAGTACTCTATAATAACAAAGTAATAATATATTGATGTATGTATACTGATCACTAGTTTGTTACAATATCAAGTATACACTAATGAACAATGCGAATTTAAAAATGACAAATGCAGGATCATAACAGAAACACAGCCACGACAGCTGTAGAAAATATGTTCTATCAAACTGTTTTTCAGCATCTGTTCATCCTGTGCACAAAGAGCAATGTAATTAGCAAGTCATACAAAAAGTCATCTCACAACTATACTCTTACATGTCAGGAAATGACGCTGGTCTTACCTTGCTGAGATGAAACTCCAGTTTTCTAATGTACCGCTCAGTCACCTTTACTTGCTGATTAAAGGAAATTAGAAAGTCACATTTATTCTTTGCATTTGTTCCATTTATAACTAAGCTTTCACAGGATTTTAAAACAAGAATGGTAATATTAAAATTGACTTATTTCTAATATGTGCTTGTCTGAAGGATTCAAAGAAGCTCACCTTGTCCAGCTCATACAGGAAACCCTGCAAGGCAGAAAATATCAAGTCATCAGCAACTGAAACTATATCACTTTATCTATTCTTATGCTGGGCCAAAAGTAACAACATACCAGTCTAGAGTTCCTCTTTGATTCTTTTATCTGTCTGGTAAGTGTGTCCAAGTCCATCTGATGAACCTGCAGGTAAGACCTGAGAACACAGACACACACACTCGTAATCTCTCTCTCTCTCTCTCTCTCTCTCTCTCTCTCTCTCTGAAATGCATTTGTTGAGTGTATACTCACTGAAGGCCTTTCTTCAGTGCTTCATACACTTCATCCAGTCGCTCTGGTTGAGGAACCTTCGGTGGGGGGTTGGCCTTGATCGACATAGTAAACAATCTGCTTGCTCTGCTGGGCTTCCTGCTGAGACCAGGAGTGCTGAACACCACAAGGTTCCTGCAGCACCACAAACACCAAGTCATTATTAGAAGTCCTGACCTAAAGTTATGAGATCGCCATAACATCCCTCAAGACCAGACCTGGGCGTTGTACAGCTCACGGCTCATATACAAACACTGATGATCAATCAAATTGATGACTGAAACCTTAGCATGTCACAGACCATCAATATATCACATTAAAGAGACACTTGTCCTTATGACAAGTTATTACACATAAGTACAAGATAGTACGTAAACAAGCCGTTTTACACTAGAAAAAACACATGGTTAGGAGGGATTTGCGTGTGTATGTATGCATGTGTATACCGGTAAGGTTTGTCGTGGGTATTGACTCCAGTAAAGCTCTGGCTCCTAGTGATGGATCTGGAGGTAAGGCGTCTGACTGGGCGAATGGACAGAGACATCGTCGACAGAGTTCGGGACGGAGTCCCTGTTTAGAGCAGAGGAAGAAAAGCACACTGCTGACAACACAGCACAACTAAACTGCTACTTTTAAAAATGAAAACCAAAGCAAACAGGGAGTTCAAACCACCAAAATTGTTGCAATTGTTGCTCGAATCAAGAACAGGAAAACATTGTCCAAATGTGTGCTCTTTGCTTTCTGCAGCGGCCATCTAAGATGTGCTGACTGAAAACATGTTTAATATAAACTTGCATCAATCAACCCAGATGAGCAACAAGATTCAAAGGTCTCTACTCAGGCCAGCAATAGGCCCACAACATAAGGTCTAGATCAAGTTGGAATCTTCATCTGTGACACTACCACAACTAGGATTCCCAACCCAGGAAGTCAGAGCAGCCCCACCAACCCAAGGTTAACAAGCAAGATGTAGGAATGTAAACTGCAGGCATCTAAACTGAATCTAAACTGTAGGAAAAGTGTAAAACATAAACTTTGCTGCCACTATTGTGTATTTGCACCCTACTAAACAGAACACTGACCAGGCTGCAGCAGTGTTTTTAAATACAAACTACAAACACAAAGTATTGTGTTGCAGTTATGATTTTACTTCTTTCATCTTATCTAATGTGCTGATTTTTATTTTTAATTTAATGTAATTAATGATTTTTCGTTTGTCATGTCAAGTGTACAGCACTTTGTTTTCAGCTGGGAGTTGTCTGAAAGTCCTATATAAATAAATTGCTTGCTTGTGTTGGTAGTGAAGCATGAATGGTTCTGCCTTCCTAAAAGGCAAAATAAACCCAATTGTTTAGGCTTTTCTGACTTTACCATTGGAATGCCATGAAATGACAATTTTTCAGTGTGGGTAAAAGTTAACAGAAATGCAATTAAAGTTTTTTGTTTCTTTGTGTATTTTGTGCTGAGGGAACAAATAAATCTTAAATCTTGTAAAGGTTTCTATCCAACTTCCTTCTTATCTTTCGGTGAATCCATTTTGTTGCTACAACATTTGAACTGATATTTGAAGTCTGTGCTGTGTTACTGAGGCTACAGTCAGCTGATAAATTTTTCAGCAGAGTTTTTCCTAGTGTGGCCTATGCAGTGTACTGCATCCTGTTTCTTTAAACAGCTGAAAGGCCTTCGCAAGGCAAGTACCAACCCCCCTCCTTCCACATCACAGGAAATGTCACAATCCAACAGGAAGTCAGATGGAACTCCTTCTCTTGACAGGAAATTTAACAAAGGAAGACAGATCCAAAGGGCACAATCTTGTGGCTGGGGAGAAAAGGTCAATTTTAACCACATCACTGAGACTGAAAAGAATACCTTAATGATCTAATGGTCTCCAATTTTCATATTATCATTTCCTGTAAACATGAACATATTTTTTCTGGATAAAAAGAACATTGTCAAGACGATTTTTATACACTCACATAGAGGGGAGAGAGAGAGATTATGCTGACTTAACCTAGTTTTAAGTACTGACAAAAACATGAGTGCTGAGGGGGAGTGAGAGATAAAGGCATAGACAAACTGAGCCTGTCAGAAGT
Organism: Haplochromis burtoni; assembly: GCF_018398535.1. NCBI lineage: Eukaryota > Metazoa > Chordata > Actinopteri > Cichliformes > Cichlidae > Haplochromis > Haplochromis burtoni. The sequence continues at coordinate 885,208 of NW_024582530.1, read as the reverse complement.
TCACAGCACACCAACAGACCAAGTGGAAAAGCTCAGTGATACCATTTCCATCACATTCAGACATTTGCTTCTTTTTGTCTGATAAGTAATAACATTACGCTTTGACAGCAGTGAAAAGTCTACATTACACAGTAAATATCTGAATGCTCTGTATGGTTACAGTGCTCTGTAAGGAGTCAGTGAAACATTGTTAGATTACATGTGTATTTATCCAATGGGAATCTCCTTTAAAATGTAATGAGGTTCTGCTGTCCATGTCCCTTTCTGGAAAAGTGCTGGGCCTTTCATGCTGTTTACACACACACGCATGCACGCGCAAAGGCACATACACTTTCAGTATGTGAGTACATCATGTAATGCTAACTAAAAGTCAGCTGAGCAGTAAAAGCAGGATAACTGGACCTGGTTAATGGTTTAATAACCCCTCTATGTTTTTCCAGCATATCTTCGGACCCCACTACACTGAGGTGGCACAGTAGTGCACTGGTTAGCAACCCTATGATGGACTGGCCTCAGTCTAGGTTGCACCCTGCATTCAGCCTTATGACAGCTGGGACAGCTGAGAGGTTTCATTTTGTTTGTGCAGCACTCTCACACATTGTTCTAATTTGCATGCGCATCAGACTGAGAACCAAAATAAGTGAAACAACCACAGGTTAACAACAGCCTAGTTGAGTGAATGTTACCAACATGTACATAGTATATGCACTAAAAGGGACTGAATCCTTATTCAAGCACTGGATCATTTTTACTTGATTTAAAAAGCTATGCAGATTGAATCAGCGTCAAGACATGAATCTAAAGAAACAGTGTGCTCTTTCCACATCATCTCATCATATTTACATTGTTGACATTTGGGAATGACTTTATATTTTAAATCTAAAAATGTCTGGCATGAAAACTCAAAGTCCTGAGAACCACAGACTCTGTACATTTATATGCATATGAGCTATTACTATATAAACAAATGGTACACCAATAAATTTAAATAGAAAAACCAACCTTGATGGTGTTCCAAGTCAGATTTCAGGTTCAAACAAGTCAATGGTAATCTGCACATTTCTCGCTGTCACATCCTATCTTGTCCAATAAGTAATCTCTAGCTTTATTATGATACTGAGACAAGCAAATCACTGCAGTAAATCATCAGCTTTAGTTGAACTACTAACTCATTCAGACATTGGCCAGATCCAGCTAACAAACAGGGTGTCTTTCACACTGTGTTTGTTCCCTACATGATCCAAACAGTGGTGCAGTCCTGGCCAATGATAACAAAAGATTCCAGTCACACCATCTCCTCTGACATTCATGGTTTCAAATCTACACTAGCGCTATGGCCCTGTGCCTCAAACTCGATTACCACAGAGGCGAATGGAAGGCTGTCACACCACACCTATTGTCTGATGCCGTCTGACCTCTCCCTCCCAGACCAGTCTAGAAAAATGCCCCCCCACACCCACCTACACCTAAGTGGGCACTATTATTCACTGCTTGGAAATTCCAAGCTAAACCAAAACTGGGACTTATCTAAACCTGAGCTTTTTATTATGTAGAGATAAAAACAAAAAAAATTCTGATAGTGAAAGCATGTACACAGAGTGAGTAATATCTGGACCAGTCCCCAATCCTGCTACATAATGGTGAGTCATAATTTGAAATTATATTGAAAATGCATGCTCTGCCATTAGAATGCAAAGTAAAACCAAATGCAAATCAAATGTTCACCAAGTCAGTGTCTGACCACATGACTGTATGTGCCAATCACTGCTCTTCCCCGTACCATGCAGCTTTAGGTTTACGGGACTAGTCTGGACGTGTAACACCATGTTAAAGGACAGATACAGAAAACAATTCAGATGTCTGGTACAGCCGAAGGTGAACAACTTGTCTGCCATAGAGGATCAGCCAACAAAACCATTTTTGACACTTAAAAATAAAAATAAATGAGTAATCATAAAAAGTAATCATGATTTCAATCCTGTTCAAAATAATCACAATTATTTTGGCCATAATCATACAGTCCCAGTGTAGTGATCTTTATTTCGAGCATGATATATCAGACTGGTAAAACATTCGCATCACTGTCAATGTCAGTGACCAGCTCCTCTCTCCCCTTACTCTTAAACAAAACCCCCAATACTTCGATTCCTCCACCTGGGGCACCAGTTCCCAAACTGGAATAGGAAATCCACCTTTTTCTGAGTGACAACTGTGGCTTCGCACGTTGAGGTGCTTCTAGTCCACGAAACACATGTAGTGATTACATGTGTTTTAATAAGTTGCCTATCTATTAAACGTGATCTAAGGAAGGAATGGTGGTGAACCAGCAACTGGGTCATGGCATCAAGGCTTACTGACGCACATCAGCAGCAAAGAATGGTCCGATCCAATGGACGAGCTAGCGTCGCTCATACTGCAGCAAAAGGGGACCAAAACAATAATATCAGGATCACCTGCCTAATAAGCTTGATAGATGTTATTTTCACAGTATTTAGGATACTTAAGCAATGCTGTGTTTAAAATTTCCACTGACTGATCATCTTTTACTTCCTGCTGAATAAGATTTCTTGACTCACTACATATAAAAATTGCTGTGTTTATTCAAAGTGGTCCCTTGATCATGTCATTCCTTTCATGCATCTCCAGCATGAAAGGAATGACAAATCTAGACAGACTGGCAGATCTCTCTCTCTCTCTCTCTCACACACACACACACACACACGAGAGGAGGAAAAACACTTGTGTCAAGCTTGCTCCTCTGTCTCTGCCCCCAGACTCTGCCAGTTATCAAGCAAAACAAACACCTGAAAGAAAGAACTGTAACTTTTAAAATTCCTAATGATTAGATAAATAAGAAGTAAACTGACATGTTTTTATAAATATAATCACATCAGTTTTGCTTGACTATGAGATGAGGAAAGCATTGCTCTCCATTTCCAGCAATGACTGGATGCCTTCTATTGTAACCTAGTTTCTTCTATTTGCAACATTACCATTTCATAGTTTCTTCTCCCACACCCTGTGCACTCTTCATATATTTTTCTTTCATGGCTAAATCTATTCCTTCCTCACATTACTGTCTGTGTGAGAAGGAAACTGGAGGGGGTGGGGGTGTTGTACATCCTGCAAGGGCAGGGTCAGGAAAAGACTAGTGCAGTTTCTGGATTTACTGAGTCACAGGAATAACCCAACACATTTACAGTGCAGCCATGTTCGCTTGTTTCCAGGAAAGAAAAAGAACCCGTTTGAGACAATGAACTGAAGGCCTGATAACAAAAAGGACAAAGTGAAAAAGAAAAAGATTTTTTATGCTTCTCATTCATATAGTGAGACTTCTCGGTTGAAACAAGTCTTACCTTGATCCTTTTCATAATCTCATTAAAACAGATGTGGTCATAGCTCAAACAGAAACAGATATCAACAATGTTAAAAGTAGTGACTGATGTTTATGCTGAAGATAAACATAGAAATCTCATAAAGAAGAAATCAAACACCACCTATACCTTCCATAGTCAAGGCCTCTTTACAAGTAGGATTTTCACCAAACCAGTGCTGCTAATACACACATAATCCTTAAATGGAATTTCTTCTGAATTTACTTTTCATGTATTGCAAAAATGGGTTAAAACCAAGGTTAGCAAAGATCAGAACCCCCGTTAGCATTAAACAACTTACGTAACCATTAAGACTACACAATTGTCATGTGACTTGCCACTATGGTGACCAACAAAACTGAGCAGAAACTTCTTGCAGATTAAAGAAGTTTGCCTTCCAACATGTGATTCACTTTGTGAAAGGATTAAACACCGACCATCATTTTACCTCAATCCAAACAAAGTCTGAAAATAAATATCAGTCTTAAATTAATATGACAACACTTTTACCTGGAATCTAGCTTCAAACAGAAGGTCTGAAATAAGTCACATAAAAATTAAGACAGAACTCTGTTTATTAATAAAAGCAGGACACTTAGGATATAAGATGATGCATCCAAGTAGAGGGGACTATTAGACAAAAAAACCCCCAAAAAAAACCACCACATCAGAGGCTAAGTTCTCTTGTCCTACCTTAAACTATTTTTAATATGTACTACCCACAACATACCAGGAACATAACATAACTATGTTCCGCGAGTCACTATGAAAAACTGATAACAGAAACAAAACACACCTCAAACTTGAGTAACAGTCTTATCACTGTTACACACTATCAAGTCTCATCACTGATGAGAAAAGGAGACATTATGAACAATAACAATAAAAAAACAACAACTTTAAAATGAAAAAGTTGTAAATTGACGATATGTAAAAAAGGTCAGATGTGCTCTTGTATGTTTCAAATATGTTTAAAAGCAATGCCGATGTCTTCATCAGTTATTCAAACAGGAGAGCGGGCCCTCATCACGTACAAAAATATCTTTAAAAAAAAAAAAAAAAAAGTGTATCTGAAGCTCAACTGAGGATCAGCCTGTGTTAAACAAATGCAATATTGTTCTTCCAAACTACATCGGCAGAGACACAACACAGAAAAGTTTGTACTCGACTCCCTTGTAGCCACACCTGAATCGATAAACTCTGACGAAGTCTATTTAACTTTAGTGGAAATTTTTTAAAGAGTACTGTGGAATTTGTCCTCTGTAACTGAGGAAGGAAATCACAAGTTTCATTGTTTTGCACATACATAACAGCAAGCACTGTTAGTAGACAGACTTGAAAAATATGAACTATAAAAATAACTTAAATTTGGTATTTTGGGGTCAAATTCTCTGGCCATCACCTAATAAGTTACAGGCCTGTTAACGTGCAACTGGGAATTCATTCTGACAAACATAAGCAGTTAATGATTAGAGAGATAAGCTAGTCTCTGTGAGGGCATTACACTTGTCCATACCTCCATATCCACTGTACATGGTAGCTGCGGTGGTTGATGTCGACACTTTCTCGTAAAGGGTCCACCCAACTCCAGAAACAGCTATTCAGCCCTCTATCTTTGTGGCTTCTTCTGTGGTATACTTTTTAATCTATTCAACGCCTTCACTCGTTTTGGTATCCGTTTCCCCTCACTTTCTCGTTCACACTGTGTCAGTCTGTTTGCCTTTATCTTTCCCCATTTTCACTCAGTTGTTAATCCTTCGTCCGCGCTCTGATCCCAGTTCTTTCCATCTCCACTTCAGTGATAAGAGGAGGGGGAGGAGAAGTGGGGACAAAACAGGAAAAAGCAAAGCAGTCCTCCCTTCACTTCATCCGTGCTGACATCAGTGTTTCCTGCCCCTCCTCCCTGCTGGACATGTTTCTCTTCAATAGTCAGCACATTTTTGCCCTTTTAATAAATTGCATTTCAAATATTTGAAAATATTCTAGAAACAAAGTAAAAACCTGTTACTTCAGCCTTGTGAACTTCATTGGAAAAATACTATATTGCATGATGAATGTGTCAACATATTCACTTTTGCCATTCATAGTGAAATTGTTGCTTAAAATAATATCTTCCTCAAGTTGATTAAAATGAGAAAGTCTCATCTTTAATCTCTAATCCAGTGTGTGAATGTGTGTGTGAATGGGTAGATGACTGGATGTGTAAAGCGCTTTGGGGTTCTTAGGGACCAGTAAAGCGCTATACAAATACAGGCCATTTACCATCTTTAATCTTGTGTTAACTAATGTGCTCCAAAAAGCTGGTCAGCAGAGTTAGTGTAACGTTTTTTATTTTACATTAGATTTCTTTGTTTTTAAATCACTTTCAGTTTTATTTCAGTTAATTTTTTCGGCCCACTTTTTGCAGCTATAACAGCCTCAACTCTTCTTGGAAAGCTTTCCACAGTTTAGGGTTGTCTTTATTGGAATTTATGGCCATTCTTCCATAAACACTTCTGTGAGGTCAGACACTGATGTTGGACAAGAAGGCCTGGCTCACAGTCTCTACTCTAATTAATCAATCCCAAAGGTGTTCTGTCGGGTTGAGGTCAGGACTTTGGTGTGGAAGAACTGGACTGGCCTGCACAAACTCTCTCATTCATGTCTTTATGGACTGTGCACAGTCATGTTGGAACAGGAAATGGATATCCCCAAACTGTTCCCACAAAGTTGGGAGTAGAGCAGGGCGATATGGCCAAAAATATTTATCACGATATATATTTGAAAATTTGCGATAACGATATAACTGACGATATAATTGATGCGAGACAAAATACAACTCCACAACATTACTAGCGCAAAAAGACAACCTTCCATTTATTTTCACTTAAACAAGAAGCTGGTTTTTATGTACATTAAAGCTTTATAAAAATGTAACAGTGCAAATGCAAATTCCTTGCTGAAAGTTTAACCAAAAGGCATTTCCAGTAGAAATGGGCTGACATATCCTGAGCATAACCATGTATAATATCCACTGAAGTTAAAAAGAGGTGCTTTGCAACATTAAACTGCAGTGTGCAGTACGTATTTTTCGGACCATAAGGTGCACGGGATTATAAGGCACATTAAGCGAAACAAAGCAGTCAGATAAATCAAACTTTATTAAACTCATTCTTCTTGCTTCCTCCACTTCTGTACCATTGATTCATTAATGTTGAATTCTCTGGCAGCTGCTCTATTCCCATGTTGTTGCAGTATATTAATGACTAACCTCGTATTGTGGATGGATTATCTCAGTTGTTCTCCTGACTGAAGTTTGGTCCGTTTACAGCATCCTGCCATGCGATTGCATTTGTCTCTAACCATGAAGAACCTTCACGTTAACTTTTATAAGTGGAAAAGTGTTAGTGTTCGTCCTCCAGCTTCACTGTTTATGTTATGCTAACATAGCTGTGTCGCTAGCGATCACGTAGCACATCATTATATACCAGCTAGCCCAACTTCAGTAACCCTACAAACGTCACTGCTGTTTAGTTTCCTGTCTTCATTTATGTTGGAAGTGATAGCAGAGCTGTAGTTTGAATTTTTTCAGAAATCTCTCAGTCAGAACATGCTATATCATGCTTAGGTAACTAGCGAAACTAGCGAGCTAACTTCCGCTAGCTTCCTGCTAACTTCTAACTCCGTTAAATGTAATAATTTGTTTTCATGGATGCCTGGAAGTTAAACTTCATAGTTACACCTGGTAAAGCAGCAATGCTGATCGTTTTATTAAAGATGAAAGAATTTAGACAGTTTTTAACTCTAAGTGATGCTGCAGTGTTGTTTGACCTGAAGCATACGGAGTTTAGGACCCAGATTACTCCCAGATTTAAGAGCATCTTAGTCCGACAAATACGACAATAACGACGGCCGCTTGCATGTTCTGCAAAAAAATGTGCTTTGTTGTGTATCTGACGGACAAACACCAAACCAGTTCCACATCACTGAAGTTGCACCATTTTTACAAACCAATTCTGGTTCATCTGTTTCACTCAACAATCGGCCATGTGCGTATGAAAACAAAGGCACTGCGCATGCGCGTTTTACTCCATATCTATCGCGATATTTCATTTTCCTATCGTTGCCTAACATTATACCGGTATTACCGTGAACGGTATAATATGGCCCAGCCCTAGTTGGGAGCATGAAATTGTGTAAAACGTCTTGGTATGCTGAAGCATTAAGAGTTCCAAAACAGCCCTACACCATAATCCCCCCTACACCAAACTTTACACTTAGCATGATGCAGTCAGACAAGTATAGTTCTCATGGCGACCGTCAATGACAAACTTATCCAGAAAACGTCTGGATGCAGCTCAATCATCCAGGTAAGTAAATACCGAAAGGTTGATCCTGTACATCTGGACGTAGCACTTTCAGTGGTAGGAACATTTCGTCACATCCATGTAGTGTACTCTGTTAAGTGCCAGGAGGATTGCCATGATTTATACATCGGGGAAACCAAACGACCCCTGGCAAAGCGGATGGCACAACACAGAAGAGCTAACTCGTCAAGCCAGGACTCCGCAGTCTATTTACACCTACAGGCCAGTGGCCACTCTTTCAATGATGAGGATGTACACATCCTGGACAGGGAGGAAAAAGGGAAAGACCATCTCTGAATCGAGGAGGCCTAATTTTACATCTTTCACCATCTTACAATGCTGTGATTGCAGCCATTCCCCAACTCTCTGTGAATGGTACTCATGGCCATTGATCAAGGGCCTTTAATCAATGGGCTTTGATCAATCGTTGTTGATCAGTGGTCATGACAATTTGCAGATTAATGATCAAGGAACTGACCTCACAGCCCATTGTTCATTCAGTGGGCTGGTTTCAGTCATTGTGCAAACTGTATTGTACATCGTAGTGTTTATAAGATTGGCGAAACCTGCAGTCAGCTGAGACTGAAGAAGTCACTTGGATCAGTGACGAAACGTTTCTCCCACTGAAAACGCTACGTACAGATGAACACAATCAACCTTTGGGGGTTGTCCAGAGAACACGTCTTTGCATTGCATTTGGTGATTAAGGTTTGGGTACAGCTGCTCGGCCATGGAAACCCACTGAATGCCACATGACATATGCAGGTCTGTAGACACAGACTCTACAGAAAGTTGGAAACCTCTGTGCACTATGCATCTCAGCATCTACTGACCGCACTCAGATTTTAGGTGGCCTTCCACTTCATAGTTAGCTGTCATTATAATGATTAACAAGAAGACAATACTTTAACAAGAATTAACTTACCAAACAATAAACAGCTGGTGTTATAGAATTTACCAAATTTTAGATGGTAACAATTTTTTCTTTACTGCATTAGCTTTTTATATATTTTTCAACTTAGAATATTATCTGCTTTCACTTAAAGTAACCGAGCTATATAGTGATATTAGAGGTTACCACTAGATGGCAGTAGAGTCTTTGGTAGTCAATCCACCATAAACTGCTGATTGTATTTACCGCTGTTATATTGTAAATGTAAGATCTGATCTTTTATTTGCAGATATTTCCACCAGTGACTGCAATAAATTCACACCCTGAAAATAAACATCACACTGCCAAGTCTTACAAGGTTAATCAGAAATAAGAAAACATTTATTCCTCCTGCCACTGATATCATAAGTTTGACAAGTTACTGTGTCCATAACACAAAGAGTGCCCAATGTATTATGGTCTACATCAGGAAGTCACTTAATTCAGTGATACAGTAGCCACTGTTAAGGGAAAGTGGAAAAATCCTTCAGAATAAGAGTATTTTGAGCTGTGAGCTGATCTGAGCTTTGAGACATGGCAAATTATTTTGTGGAATGAGCAATCACAAGATGGGTACATGGAGGTCATACAGGGATGTACATGGTCAGCAGCAATACTCAGGTATGCTGTGGCATTTAAACCCCGTCTGTTGTTGCTAATGGAACAGGTTTGCCAATAAAGGATTCCCCACACCATCAAACCATCAGCGTTTCCATAATTTGATATGTGTCTGGTAATATATCCTGTAGGCGAACACATTACAGCTAAGTGTCAATCTGAAGCACTCACTGAAGCAGCAGGTTTTAGCAATGGAGCTACCGAGAGAGCATCAGGTCAGCTGGATTTTACTGTAGATTTATTTCTTGGTAAAAATCACATTTAAATTAATAAAGCCTCTAGGCAATTCTTTTCTGTTAGCCACTAAGCTAATATCGAATGTTCAGAAAGACTATTTTTGCATTGAATTGGTTTTAACAGCTTTAACAAGAGAATGAATGTTTTACTCAACTAAAAACCGTTTGAAACAGTACCAAACACCACACCTGACAAGTAATCTGTTCATACATTTATCAGTGTTCTAAAACAGGATTTAAAATACTGATTAACAACGAGTTGAATTGAACAATGTGATTTGAATCAGGAGACAGAAAGACGATCTCAAGGCTGAACTGACAGCCACTGAAACAGAACAGTCTGCAAATTGCTAGTTTACCACGGTGGAATTAATTTGCAATATTTGCATTGTCCCAGTGCTGTGACTGTGTACTGTGACTGTGTCTTATGGTAATGCAGAGTTGAGCAGGGATGGATTCTAAACCTCCCCCTTCTGGTCTGTTCAAAATGACTTCATCTTGTTACTTTTCAGCAGCATTTCAAAATTGGGACGCTGCCCTGAACTTTTCTACATATTACCCAATTAAGGTTACTGTCAGAATGCAAATTTGATATTAACCCGTCTTTAATGTCCCAGCTCCCTAGCAGAAAGCCTGTGTGATGCCAGACTACACCCATGTGAGAACAGTGCAGGTTAAATCACACTGAGCAGGTGAGTGCCATGTGCTCCGTCTCCTGCGCACCATCTAGCAGCGTCCTCAGCTAAACCAAACAGAATGTTTGCGTAGTGAGAACATCCAAAGTGGGCTCTCTCTTGTTGTGTGATATGGGTGAGAAATAGGACTGCTGTAAAGACACTTGGTCCTGTTCTTGTACTTCTAAGATTATCCAGAGTTTAAACAACTTTAGGAAAAAACATTTCAGACACCAAATTAGTCTTTCCTGTTTGTTGTTTGTTAAATTATCAGTTTTATAACTTGCTAGTCTAATGGTAAAGACAGATACTACTGTAATCTACACATTTCAGGTCCCAGTGTTGTTGCAAGCCATATCATTTCTTTTTTGCGTATTTGTGTAGAATGGCCATCATATGAACACCTAAGTGTCAATGAAACAGGTTCTCTTCCTGAATGTAACCTAAAATGTAATATGTAGTTTTACATGGTGACACAAACAAATATGTATTACTAAGTTAGCATGAGTCAAGCTCAAAAAACAAAAACAAAAAACAAAAACAGGAAGTCTCTGCTTAGTTAATAACACTCAGTGCTAATTTATTATACGGGCATTCTTTAATGAAAACTAGAACTCTCCAGCCAAACTCACTAGTTTTTCCTCCACTGCATTTGGATCATGTGTAGTCCTGCTTGTATGTTATTTATTTTGATGATGTCATTTGTTTTTCCCTGCAGCTATAAGAGATACTTTTCATGGTATCTAAAGTAGTGGTTATGCATGACACACTAGACAATGCAGTCAATCAGCCAAGCATGCAAACTATGTGTAGCTGCTGGGAGCCAGAACAGAGCTACATGGAGGGATTATTGATGGATGGAAGTACATTGTTCTTCCACAGTTTTCTGCAATCTGCCTCTATGAGCTCTGAATCACACAGAATTCTGAGATGATGGTAAATTGTTACAAACAACATGGTTATTGGAACACACTGAAATCTGTGTTGTTGTTTTTAGAAGGTTTAGACAGGCCATTCCACTCATTTACTGTTAGTTAAAGTTGATCTGATATTTGGAGATTACACGATTAGAAGCAGGAGACTTGTTTTAGACCCAACATGATTTTACCTTAATTACTTAAAAGCACACATACATCAAACTGAAAGCCAAGTCTACCACAGTCCTCGAAACATAAGTCAAATGTTTCCATACCCTCCTTAACTGTGGAAGCAACAGTTCACCACAAAATGCATGAACACAAGACCATGAAGTAGAACGAGAAGTGAAGGAGTGATGAATTCTCATCGTCTTTAAATATTTTGTTTCACTTCACTATAAAAAAAAAAAAAAAGTTCTTTCCATGTAATGACTTTGGCTTCTCTCTGCAGCAGAGTGAAAACAAACACCATCACCACCAAGACTAGCTTACATGTTGCTGATGCTTACTGTCACCAGTTAGGAGTAAGTGCAACATGTAAATGAAGGTCTGCAAGTTGTGCACAGGCTCTTCAAAGGACATGCACACAACCATATCACTCTCTTTAGATATTAGTTCAGTTTCAGGGGAAAGTAACACTTTATCAGTAACTACTTTGATACAGATGGTCTCCTCGTCTCAATCCAAACATTATCTTGTGCAACTATCATGCACAGTTTAGATTTACTCACACAGGCCCAAACCCTGTAATATACCGTGCTGTACTGCGCAATAGAACAAATAAATGTAACCAGTGAACCAGAATGAGCTTGATACTGAGCTGACAGACTGTTCGTACTTCACTAAGCACTGTGTGTGTGTGTGTGTGTGTGTGTGTGTGTGTGTGTGTGTGTGTGTGGACCCCTGTGAAGTGGGGACTTTCTGGTTAATCCCCAGCTGGCAAATAAGCGGCTTAACTATCACTGGAGTGCTTCAAGCTAATGAATAGCTTGTAACCAGTCTAATATTGTTCAGAGTCCCACAAGACTGATCATAAACTGTAAATTAACTGTAAATAAACTGACAGCAACTGTGGATAGGTGTGTGACACTACCTGATTGGGCTAGTGAACAGGCTGTGCATGCGGAGAAACTGTCACTGGGTTAACCCTTCGTGTAAAACTCTGAAGGTTAAGCTGCTGCACGGGCAGGTAGAGATACACGACACAGCTGATGCTGAGCAGATAGTTTAATCTGTGACAACAACCTGCTCATAATACCTCAGACCAAGACAGAGAACTCAAATCAGCAAGTGTACCTCCCACCCCCACATCACGGTGCTGTATACCTTGCAAAGTAACTCACTAAAATAGTCATTATCCTGAATCCTAATTAGTGCTGTTTGGATAGATACATGCTTGTAGTGTAAGAGTTTTGAGAGCTCAATAAGCGTAGCAACATGTAATGCTAATACTACAACATCTTTTTATTTTACGAGGCTAATTTGGGTGACTAAATCAGCTGACCCTTTTGGCAGCCAGTTTAGTGTCTGAAGGATAAATGTCAATGCCTTTGAGGAAAAAAAGGTCCCCCTCTGCAGCCCTGTATCCCCCATGTATCTTAAATAATGCATTAACAATTACCAACTTAAATCAGGTGTCCATTTTGTTGATGGCAATTTTTAGAAGCTAATTTATGAAGACTTCTGCTGATAAGGAATGACAGTTTTTCCAATCAAGGAAGTTACTAGGCTACCTATACCCATACAGCACAAAGAAAACCACTAGGGCAGACAACCAGTGAACTGAACAACAGCTGTACTTCACATGGCTCTGCTGCTTCCTTTACTACCACCAGCAATGACTCTACCCTTTCCCCCCCTCAGTGCAATCTATGAAACTGACCACTCAACATCTCATGGGCTTGATGGCATCAGCCTCAAGACCATGAGCCTCAGGGAGTGGATTGTGGAATCATTTACATGCTGTAAAGAGTTTACTCCCAGCTAGATAGTAATAGCTACCTGCCAGACTGCAGTATGTGAGCTTGAGCAGTGCTCCATCATATTTGGTGATGTGCAGTACAGCTTCATGGGGGATTGCGCTGTATCAATGCCAATTATAGAAATACTGAATATATGCAGTGGTTAGATTTAGAACTGACAGGGCTGAACATTTACATCGACACCACACAGAACTAGACAACCAATATGGAATTTGAATACAAGTAGATGAGCAAAACCATTTACCAAGGAAGTTGAGTTCCTCAATCTTGTGCAGCAAAATGTTAGAAATTCTCTGATGTCACCAGCAGACTAAAACTGATCAGGCTGGTTTTGTGGTTGGCTGTAACCCAGTGACCTTTGAAGCTGTGGTGGAGAGCAGGTTACTGAAAAAACTGTTACTAACCACTACTTACTGAACAGGCATGTAGACAAGGTCAAGATGATCTGCTCAAGTACAAACCAAACATCAGAATAGTAAAAGAGCTGAATCTATGTCACAAATAATCAAAGCAGTTCTAAAGAGGAAAAAAGGGGGTTCAGCCACTTACTATTAAGGTTTAACTACCGTAATGAAGGGTGTGTGAATGACAGAGCCTAGTCAATTTTCACAATATCTCTCTATAGGTGCTATTGATATGAAATTCTCACCAGATGTTGGTAACCACCCATTCAGTCCACATGTGCAGAGAAAACAAACCATAGATGCCCATAACTTAAGTTATGTGCAATAATGAGAATTGACAAAGGCAAAAGTATTGAGTACACATGAAGAAACGAAGGTACCAAAAAAAAAAAAAAAGGCTGAAATCTAAAAGCAGCCTTAATATCAGCTGGTTCTTTCCCAACTGATAGCCTATATAAAAGTGTTTAATTACCAATGCACCTATCTCAGGATGGGTAAAACTACTGAGCTCTTAATAATTAAATTTTACTTGCTGTATTTCTACACTTGTTCTATAAATAAATATGGAATTACTATTAAGTCAGTGGTGGGAAACTTCTCATTTTTTTGCATCTCTTGGCAATTGTTTCTGTAACACTGTCATTCGAGTTTTATCTGTGGCCATTTTGTCTTTGATCTTGATCAAACTCCTAATGCATTGGTGTCTATGGCTACAGTAGCCCAAAGATTAGCATAACATGCTAACATGCATTCAGTATCATTAGCCTTTTGTGAAGCCTATCAAAATATGGATGGAATGAGTTCTACTGACTTTATCCTGACCATGTTTCATATTTCTATTACTTTTGTGATAATGCTTATCATTTAATGGGCCAGCACTATGTATAGCTCTACTTTAGTTTTAAACCAAAGCCTGTCTTTCATTTGCCTTATCTTAGAGTAAGATAACACACCTAGGGACCAAATAATTTTAAAAGCTTTGCTCTACAAACTACACAAAGTCAGCTCACACACACCCACACAAAGTTGAATAAACTGTTGTGTGCTCCAACACTAAAATAATTAATTGCTTTCACAAAGGTACAAAAGCACATTCCACTTAGGGATGCATACACAGTGCATACTGCATTCTCCAAATTAGCTCCTACACTTTTAGTGTTGAACCCAAGAGGCCTAGTAGACAATCCCTTTGACTGCAAGTCAAAATAAAATTCTCAACTGCGTAATGTGAATGAGGAAACTGTATGTTAACAAGAATTGGCACGGCAGGTATGATCAACAGGAAAGACTGCAAGACGAGATGAGCAGGGCTTTGCGCGTTTTCCCAGTGAATTCCAGCTCGCTTCAGGGAAAAACTTAATGCAGGGAAAAAGATAAGCATCACAGAGCATGAGCATTATTATAAAATGATGATTAGAATGAGAGAAGGGGAAAGACCTTACAACATCCAAATTTGTACTTAACTCAACACTTCCTGTAAAAACTCTTCAGGATTTCAATAGGAACAAGAAAAGTCCTGAAAATAGCAACAACCAAACACTCCCACCCACCTAATTATGGAAGAAGACAGTGGGTCAGCAAAGGCATAAACAGCTGTGCCAGACAGTGTAATGAATGAGTATAGCACAAGCTCGCTTACCGCGTGAGTCACAGTCTAAAAAACTCAGACGCACACTGTAACAGTCAGAGGTCATGTAATAGGATTTCTTAGCTTTGATAATGAGAGTGACTCCATTCTGGCAACAATTCCACCAGTGTGTTCATGTGGCTGTTGTGTTTTAGTTTGTTTGTTTTTACATTAGTAGGACACCTGCAAATTTCTGTTTCCGTCCTTTGTCCACAAACTGAAGTATAATGACGTAGAAGAGCAGTTTTGGTGACTTACTTGCTGATAAAATGTGAAAGTATCATTCAAGACAAAGCTAAATGTCAACGAAAGGCTGCAAATTTGCTAGAATGTTATAAATGCATGGATACAAAGTAGTCGTTACACAACCCAGCACAAGTGTAAACAGGGCTGTGGGATATGGTGACAATATTAAAACATCTATTGTTTCATATTATGCTCTATTATTTATTTCATGTTGTTGCAAAACACAATATTTTCATTGCAGTAAGCAGTGTTTTAGATAAAGGTTTGCAATGGTCACCACAGAACAAGGACCAGCCAAAACTAATCAAGGAGCCTCTTCCTAAACAAGGGGCCATCTCTGTAGCATGGACATAGTTTGTTATGGAAAGTCCGACACAGAGCAGAAGACTATTGTGCAAATTATGCAGCAACCTGGTACTACACACACTGACAGAACTAATCTATTTCACCACCTAAGCAAGACTTATGTGAAAGTATAGAGAGATTAAGAAAGGGGGGAGAAAAAAAAAAAAAAAAAAAAAAAGAGTCATCAGGTGCTCAAATTAAACCTCAGACTCAGAGGTCAGAACTGCCTTTTCCCAGTAGCACACCATATAATAAAGACTCACAAAGCTAACAGCAGCCATTACAACTTCTATCTAGATGTCTATCTATCTAGATATATCTATATCTATGGTTTTGTGGATCGTTTAAAACACTCAATTCCAGTGGCCTAGCCAAAAACACTTCACACAAGTCGAGTTGCCTCGTTTATGTTATGAGAAATCCGCAACATAGCATAACACGCTGTAACAACAGATATGTGGATGAGCTGAACAACATCCCTGTATGAGTTTAACTGTGCACTTCAGAGACTGGATGCTCTGCAGTTGATGCTTGCAGACAGGCTAGTTTCCTGACTACCACAAAGGAGCAGTAATGATAGGCGGAGGCCTCAGGGAAATGCTTGCATGACTGAGTTGGGTCATCTACTGCGTGTTACCTACCATTATCCCATAGTAAGTCGCATTTTTATTTCATTTTTGATTATTTAATTTAAATATAAATAACAATAACACTTTTGATGTGGTGATTATATAAACTATTCACTGACTTTGCAGAAATTGCACTATATCATGATAGGTATTTGGATAAGAAATTACTTATGACTCACAACTGATTTTGGTCATATTGCACAGCCCTAATCGTCAACAGAGGATCCAATTTGCCTTTATGGTCCATTGGCACTCAGGCATTTTCTGCATTACTAACTGTTAAGTTAACTGCTTGTCTATCTTCCAAGCATCTTTAGTCTCACCCATAAAAATCAGCAAGTTTTGTTGAAAGCGACACATTTCTTCTGAGATGAACATGATGAACACAATACCGCCTAGCTTCATCTTTCCTCCTCTGAAAGAAAGATGGTACTAGATTTATTCTCTTCACTGGACTTCATACAGTTAATTTCATGATCTTCTGATGGTGTGGTCACTTTAAGTGTCTAACCCTCAATTTTATCATGTACAGAAACCCCAATCATAGTCATGATTTGACACAAAGGAAAGCCACCATTCTTTAAAATAATAGGTAGTAACCCATCTAACACATCAGTTCTAGTCTAGTGTGTAAAATTGGTCACTAATGTGACCGAACACTAGCCTCAGTTTGATTTTGATATTGCCATTGTGGGCTATACATTTATTTCCAAACAGATACCTTTCAGGAGCATAACAAATGAGACTGTTCCCATCTTTAGAACATCTCAAGAATCAAAGTTATTAACTTTCAGTACAACTTTAGCTGTCCTTTCAGTGCATGTGGGCGTGAGGTTCTATAGTGTAATTTGTATGAGCTCAGGTTTGAGTTAATTGGTTGTTTGTCCAGTTCTTCATGGAAATCTAACACAGGAAGTCATTAACTTCAAAGGCTTGTGTATAAGTGTGTGTCTCTGTGCGCGCATATGCGTTCGTGTAAGTCTCCACAGCAATTGTAATGCATACATGCAGAAACATACACTCTCAGTGTGGGGGCCTGCCTCTGTTACACAAGACATATTTCTGGGTTACAGTGTTGGGCTCAGTGTCTACAGCCATTTAAAACATGTGGAGGCTTGTCACAGCCTCATTGCCCCATAATTAAACATGTTTGGAAATGCTCACTCACTACTCACCAATTTGTTCCAACATTTAACACACTAGACAGGTGCAGTTCACTTACTGGAGACAAAACTAAAGACAGGAAGACCTGCAAACAACCGCACAAGCTGCAGTAAAGGCCTGGTAAGGCTGCACAGTTGGAAACCAATTCTTTGGGTATAATTCAAGGTGCATATTCTATCTCACTCTGAGTTTCTACTTTGAGACTAAAGCCCTATTAACTGAACACTCTTCTTATTTTTGGTTCTGGGTCTAATGAACAGTTAACATTCAACAAGCCTCTAACGAAGCAAACTATCATGACACAAAGATGAGCAGTAAGTAAAAAAAATATATATATATATAAAATCTCCCTACTTGTAAACCTAATACCAGTGAGTGCTTTAACACAAGAGCTAAACACATTTTGGTCTTTTCCAAACTGGCTGTCAGCCAAACTCTCATTTTAAATGTAGGTTTTGCTATAATGCCCTATAATTAGTGCAGAGATTCTCACAAGTGACATCACACCGAAACTACAGTCACAATGTTGAAAATTAGTGATAATGAATACATGTTAAATGAAAGGAGAATGAGCTGAGGTAGTGCCATGACCACACACTGCACTGTATCCGTTTCATGCACCTTGCTAGCTTAGGCCTGCATATTAGCCAAATTAGGTATTCACATAGTGACAGTCCAGCAACTGCACAATGGACT
Source organism: Haplochromis burtoni (assembly GCF_018398535.1). Lineage (NCBI taxonomy): Eukaryota > Metazoa > Chordata > Actinopteri > Cichliformes > Cichlidae > Haplochromis > Haplochromis burtoni. The sequence continues at coordinate 867,019 of NW_024582530.1, read as the reverse complement.
TACTGTTCAATGCACCCTGTGAGAGCAACACAGGCACGGTGTGTTTGTGGTTTCACTGTAGCATTCCCACAGCCAGCCTGAAAAAGTCTGTTTTCCTATTACTACAATATGGGGTCCATGACCTTCTGCCTTGGAATCAAATAGTGCGTTTGTTTTGGCAGGCTGCATCCTACTGCAGTTGTGGATGCATTTCACAGTTATGCCAAGAATGCTGTCATTGCAACTAGTGTCACGTGATAACATCAGGCCAACACTGAACCTTCCAGATCTCACAAAAGCACAGCACACTAAACCAGCGTAGCACTACTGTCTGGTTTACACTGTTGATGTCCAACACGCTACAACCACCCAGCCACCTCCTTCTGCTTATCCACTTCAGAGTTGCAGAGGAGGGGGAGGGGGCTTGAGCCTATCCCAGCTACCAAAGGGCAAGAGATGGGATACATCCTGGTCAGGTCGCCAATCAGTCACAAGGCTAACAGAGAAACAGACAACTATTCATGTATGCAGAAGTATTAATATATTGTGTTTAATAAAAAGCAAAGGTACATCTATAAGACTGCACAGTATCTCAGCATACTGAAGTCCACAATTACTTTATAGTTAAAAGTGTTTTACTACTACTTCCAATTTCAAGAGTTTGATTCTTTGTTTTTAAGTATTTTCGACAAAAAGAAGAGCTTAAAACAGCAATTTCAGTTTTCTAAGAAAATGCTTAGGCTAAGTACACCCAGTTATCAGTTACATCCAGACAAACTTCCACTAGATACATATTTTGTTAGCAGAAACAGACAGAATCAGCTTTCCTCACCTACAGTGCAATGATTCACAAGTATGAAGTCGAAAAAAAAAGAAAAAAAAAGCAAACTAAAATGTAAGAAATCTGTCCTCTTCTCATTCTTTCCAAAGTCTCCCTCACAGCAACCTTGTTCTCTTCACCTCACTTCCCTCCATCACAGACAGACCCTCTATTAGCCTCTTTAACCTGCTAACAGTCTCACACTGCATTCAACTTTTGAGACGCTGAAGCGTCTCATCAAGGCACAGCACAATAACTGTAAATAATTATCTTGATATTTGTTAAAGTTTAAATAAGTTTCAAAACTTGCACTTATGAAACCAGCACTAAAATGACAGTACCTATGCTGAGTAGACCGAATTAAAGCTCAAATACACTAGATTAAAGTGGGTTTTTAATATGTGCAATGAAGTGAGACTAAGAGCCCTTTATCATTAGTACTCCTTTAGATCAGAGTCATGTAAGGAAGTCTAATGATCTTGTAGATAAAATGGTGTGATTTATTAACACATGAAAACATTTCTGAGCATGTCCATGGGTATACTGGTGCACATGCTCGTAGAAAAATTACGTTTTTGGGTTGTTTCTATTTTAAATTAAAAAGCAGTGGCATTTTTAAATGCCCTGTTTACATCATGTGATCCAACATACAATAAAGCTTAATGCTACTTGATGTTAGTGCTGCTGAGCTTTATGCTTAAATTTCTATCAAAACAAATGACTGCTTGGAGCAACTTTTAGTTGCCACTATATGAGCTCACCTTGTGCCAAAAATTAAGTTAATTTCATGGTGTTAACTTGTGCGAGGTAATTATGGTAGCTTTGCATCTAAACATTAGTATTTAACAACTGCTTATAGATAAATTTGTTGGCTGTACACAGCTCACCTCTCTTCAGATAGAATCTTCCTGAAAACTGACTTCCCCAGTTGCTTTCTTCTCTCACTGTCCCTTCTTCTTATTCTTTGAATTTGCCTTCTTGTAGAAAGACGTGACTTACAGGGAATATGAGCAGTAGTCTAGATACAGTAGAATACAGTAAATTGGCTGTGCCGTAAAGGCCACCCCAATGCTGGACGAAACCATGTTACTTGGTTTGTAAGGGGTGAAGGGGGCATCAGATATTCTCCAGTATTCATGGGTATCAAAGTTCAATTGCCCAACCAATTTATTCAAGAAATTTATTTAAGGTAACATTTACTTAGAAGTTAAAAACTAACACAAAAAAACTTTTCATTCTAGGTTTGCCAGAGCCCCATCCGCCTTTGGGGCCCTGGGTACTCTGTCCCAATCTTCCCCCATTATTTGGATATGTGAATCTGTTTTCAAAGAAAATCACTGTGCTCAATTCCCACGTTTTCCCATTTACAATCTTTTAGCTCTTTTGCGATAAAACACTGGCATTAGGATAACCTACAGAGGATTAAAAACGTGCCATACATTTTAATTTTGACGGAATTTAGCTATTTTTAACGTCAATAATACATTTTCATTTCGCATAATGTGCTGCTACAAGCAACCAAACGCGGCTATATTTGTCTTGAAGCTGCTTGGCACTTAAAGTAGAAATACTAAAGATTTGACAGATTTTTCGACACGGTTTGGCACGCCGGCTTCAGCACAGCGGAGTGACAGCAGAGTAATGCAGCAGGAGAGGCGGTTACAACAGAAGAGGTACTTTGCTAAGGTAGGTTCTCTACAACAAACCTAGAGAAGATAACCAGCATGGGGAAAAGGCTAGATAAACTTGAAAATTTACAATTTAGTAACAAAAAAAAAACGTACATATTGACCGCGGTGTCCTTCTCCTTGTACAGCTGACGCAAATCTTCTTTATTCAGAAAAGAAAACGGGTCGACTATTCCGAGCGCACTTGTCACAGTTCACCAGTCTTGTTAACACTGACCTCCTAGTTAGAAAAGAAAGAAGGAAAAAAACTACCGTGGTTCAGTGAACAGCATTCCTCAAGCAGTCGGTCAGTCAGTACTTAGCAGCGTCAACGCTCCGCGTTTAGCGCGAGCACTTCCTGTAAGCTAAACGCTTTCAAATTAACGCCTAATCGCCACAGCTAATTGGTTCATGCGCTCGTGCCTGTCCTACTACCAGCGCAAAACAATGCCAACTCACGTCTGACTGCTCGGCTGTGGTTTGGGATAATATTTTTTTTATATAACGCCCAATATCCTGATAGAGCTTCTAACTTCTAAGGGCGACTAGGTGGGACATACTTGATACCTGTGAGATCTTTGGCAGTCTTCCCTTTGTCCAGTTCTTTGCTTAGCAAAATTTGTAAAAAAAAAAAAAAAAAATCAGATCCCTAAAGTATGGCACAGACAATACTTGTGTTTTAACATAATTCACTTATACTAAAAACTATGAGACTCAGAGTGGTTATGGTTTGATGTAAGTGACATGCTGAGCTCAACAAGACCATCTTGTGAAGCGTTTTTTTTTCTTGAAATTGATGATCGGGTATATCAAAATATACCATATAATATACCACATTCCTTTGAATGCTAGACGTTCCAAATTTCAAAAGACGATCGGTAAGTAAGTTGCTGCATACTACACTCTTCTTGCATGTACTGTACTGCTCTGTCTAAATGCACACAGAAATTAAACAGGTATTTATTACAGCAGCGTCCATGTCACGATTCATATTCCGCCTTCAAATACCCAACAACTGCTTAAGGCATGTCAGACTATAAGTATCATATTCACACAAAGACACTCAAAGCTCAGACAGTACTGTTTCATTGCTGTTTTAGTATAAAGACTGAATACATGGAATCACTTTAACAATGATGGCCTGAACACCAGAAAAAAACTGTGCTTTTTATTTTAAAAAACAAAACAAAAGGATAATAATAAAGAATAATATCATCTAAGTATTCGTCTAAATTGCAGATATACTCAGTGGCTGCGTAAACACACTTACACACTATGATGCCAGCTGATACAATGTTTTTAGGCTGTTTGCAAAGCTGCCAGAAGATGGCAGCCAAGGATCACGGAGATCACAATTGAGGCACAGTCGACACTGTTTTTTTATTCATTTTTGTTTTGTTTTTTAAAGATGACAGTTTTATTTAAAATGTATTTTTTCAGACATAAAACTCTACATTAAATGCAGAGGATTATGAAATACTACTTGCACTTTACTGTCAGTAGTTTTTGTTGCTGCTGTCTTTTATTCACAATCTTTTGTTATTTTGTAAACACACAAAATAATAACACATATTTTACCATGTATCTTGTAGTAGTGCATACAAACTGTAACTAATTTCTGTAATTTGAACAGTATACTGTAATATCTACAGTAAGATACTATAACACGTGAACTTTAATTTACTGTAAATGGCAAGGAACTGTGGGAAAAGATTGGCTCATTACAGTAATTCTTCACTATTGTAATTACATATTACAGTAATAAAATTCATCAACTGCATTAGCAGCACCTGGCTGCTAATTTTTTTTAATTTTTTTATAAATTTTATTTTCAGTCACAGCAGCATGTTAATAACAAAACATTGAACATACAGTAGTTTGCTGTTCAGTATTTACAATACCCCAAAAGATAACAGAAATAGAGAAGGAAAACAAACAAACAAACCAAAGAAACCCCTACAAAACAACAAAAAACAAACAAACAAATATAAAAATAAAATGTATAAGGGACATTCAGTCTACAGTTAACTATGATACTGATATAGAGATATGGCATCCAGTGATGATAAGGTGGTCATTTTAAATGTTTCCATGTACATCAGGAATGGCTGCCATGCCTTAAGAAATTTGGTGGTTGAACCTGCCAGTGTATATCTCATCTTTTCTAAATGTAAAAACCTCATGAGCTCTGCAAGCCACTGTTCATGTGTGGGAGGAGCTTCCTGCTTCCATCTTAAAAGTATAAGGCGCCTTGCGATAAGTGAAGCAAAGGCAATAGAATTCGAATAGCATTTTGGCAAAGTGATGTCTTGAGGTATCACCCCAAAGATAGCCGTTAGAGCAGAAGGATCATATTTAACGTTATACATCTCTGACAGAGTGTTAAATATAGACACCCAATAGTTATGAAGATTGGGGCATGTCCAAAAGGTATGAAGGAGCGAACCTGTTTCTGCTTTACATCTGTTACACAGAGGGTCAGCTCCTGGATAGAACTTGGCTAACTTTTCCTTGGAGATATGTAATCGGTGTAGGACCTTGAATTGAAGGAGCCCATGCCTGGCACATATCGAAGAAGAGTGTACCCTCCGGAGAAAAGATTGCCAGAGCTCATCTGTTATAGTCATCCCAAGGTCTTTCTCCCACTGTGCTTTAAGGATGAAGAGAGAAGGAGATTGAAGATCTAATAGTATAGCATAGATTTCTTTAATCGCCCCTCTCTTATGAACGTTTATATTAATAATTTTATCCAAAGAAGTTTCCTCAGGTAGTTCCGGAAATGAAGGAAATCGACTCTTTACAAAGTGACGAATTTGTAAATAGCGGAAAAAATGTTGCCGAGGAACATTAAACTGCTTCAGGAGCTGCGTGAATGAGGCAAAAATCCCATCTACAAAAAGGTCTTTGATATTTCTAAGGCCATTACTTTCCCATATTTTAAAGGCAGAATCCATCATGGAGGGTGGGAACATATGATTTGAGCAGATAGGTGCTTTAATTGACATTAAGTGTAACCCCAACCTTTTCCTACATTGCACCCAGATTCTGAGCGAGTCATACAACAAAGGGTTACGTTTATAGGTGTATAGTTCTAATGGGAGAGCTGAACTCAACAAAGCTGATAGGCAAATTTTGCCACAATTGGATGACTCAATTTGGAGCCAAGCTGGAGTCTCTGTAGTAACATTACTCATCCAGTACAGCATATTACGAATATTTGCTGCCCAATAATAAGACTGAAAGTTTGGCAAGGCTAATCCACCCATTGGCCTAGTCCTCTGCATGAAATCTTTACGAATTCGTGGACTTTTGCCATTCCAAATAAATGCAGAGATATGCTTATTCAGTGTTATAACATACTTATTGGGTAAGTAGCATGGGATACATTGAAATAAATAAAGGAACTTGGGTAGTATGTTCATTTTGATAGAATTGATGCGGCCACTTAATGACAGTGGTAAATTGTTCCATCTCTGAAGATCTGTCTCAGTATTCTTAAGCAGCGGGACAAAGTTTCTTTCTTAAAGACCTTTGTATGAGTGGGTAACCTTAACCCCCAGATAGGTCACATACCCTGATTTAACGTTAAATTGAAAATCTGAAAATGAAATCTTCCTGGCTATAGAGTTGACACAGAGAAGTGCACTTTTATGCAGGTTCAACTTGTAACCTGAAATATTACCAAAACATTCAAAAATGGCAAGAGCACGGGGAAGAGAGCATAAAGGCTCTGACATATACAGCAGGAGGTCGTCAGCATATAAGGATATTTTGTGTTCCTGGTCACCTCTGAAGATGCCCTTAATGCAACTGTCAGCTCGCAGTTTAATCGCCAATGGTTCAATTGATAATGCAAAAAGAAGAGGGGATAAGGGACAACCTTGTCTCGTACCACGGAGAAGTGGGAAATAAGAAGAGAACAACGAATTTGTTCTAACACGTGCCAAAGGTGAGGAGTAAAGTAACTGAATCCATGAAATGAAATTAGGGCCAAATCCAAATTTATGTAGAGTATAAAACAGATAATCCCACTCCACCCAGTCAAATGCCTTCTCAGCATCGAGTAATAAGGCAATTTCAGGGGTTGTAGTTGACTTGGTGTGTAATATGTTTAAAAACCTGCACAGGTTGAAAAAACCATGCATACCCTTCACGAAACCTGTCTGATCTGGAGAAATTAACAATGGTAGATATTGCTCTAGCCTGAGAGCAAGTAGTTTCTGACAGTATTTTTAAATCTACATTTAAGAGTGATATAGGACGATATGATGAACACTCTAATGGATCCTTATTTGGCTTCAATAGGAGTGAGATGGTTGCTTGTCGAAGCGTTAGGGGAAGATATTTTGAAACCAATGACTCAATGAACATGTCTCCTGGCTGCTACTTAGCCTCTATATTCCTATGGAAGCAGTATGAGTGGAGTTAGTTTTTAATAGGCTGGTTAGACTTCTGTGAAAGCTTTGGATACACAAGTACATATAAATATACACAAAGTACTTCGCCACTGGATATACAGTAGAGCATCAAATCTTGAGATCTTGTAGCACCATGTTTGTTTTGAAAGGCCCTTTGCTGCTCCTCATTACAAAGATTGGGAGGTCACGCCTCTAAAACGTGTGTATCATACACTGTATCATATCGCTATATTAGCATTAGCGATATGAATCCTTCTGATGTCGTTAAACCGAAATCTTTTTTCAGATTCTTTTAAATGTATATTTAAAGAGAGACTGAAGCTGTGAAGTTTTATATGAATATAAAACACTTACTGCAAACTTTTAAATGTGATTTTGTGATTTTCTAATATTCCTGATAGATGGGTTCATAAATAAGACTGAAAAACTGAAAAAAAAAATCAAACCCTCTTCTAATTTGCATCATATTAAGACAAAACATCACAATTCCATGACAGAGACAGGTTTTACTTTTCTTTGTGGAGCTCTTTGAACTGTGTCTGTTTAGTGGCACCAAACCAAAACAGCAACAACAAAAAATCACATGTTTAATCTTAAACTATATTTGGCACAAAACAGAAATGGATATGATATTATACAGTGACAAACAACCACATCTATAGCCTTATCATAATTTTTGATTATATAATACTATTTTAAAACACTATGATGCCCCCTCACACAAAGGATAAATGTACATAGGTTTTGTTACTTCCACTATGCAGGAAGTTTGGGTTTTATTTTTATTTCTAAATCAGCTAAAGACCCCACCTCAAATAATGTCCTTATAGTTATGTTGAGATGTCAATTATCCCACTCTGTTAACTGTATGTAATTAAGTCTCTGCACTGTTATATGTGTGTATGGATGCAGGCCAGTGTGTAATTAATATCCTCATATAGATAGAACTGTCCGCCTGTAATTACTGGATAGCTAGGCAAATCAACCTTTTGAAGAAAGAGTAAGGATGGGGGACTTGGAGAGGCAAGTGAATATTTAACCTTAGAAGCATTAAAGACTATTAAATCCCTGCATATCCTTTAAGCCAACAGTCAGACTATTTGTGTAAATGGAACACAATTTTTTAATACATTTTTTTAAAGAAAAGAATAAAACTTAAAAGAAGTTTAATGATTTGGCTTATAAGTTTTGATAAAAACAAACAAAACAAACACAAAATTGCCAGCTGTGGAGGGAGCCGGGCCCGGGAAGGAAGCAGCAGCTTCTGGAGCTTCATCCAGAACTGCGGAGGGCTGGGTGCTCAAGTCGTGGCGGGGCGATAACGGCGTGAACGTCACACACTACTGAAAACATAGGTGTGCCTCACATCGCCAGGAAGACTGGGCATGCTCTACTCAAAAATGTGGCTTTTCTTTTTTTATCTGATTTGTAATAAGTCTCAGTATGCCATGTTGAAGAATGTCTCAATTTTAAGAATCTGAGACTCTGGAACCAAACCTGGGGAGGAGCTCAGAGGAGCCTGGTGGCTAGGCCTTAGTCCAGCAGGCCTGGCCTTGTGTAGACCAAAGTGGACACATGAACCCACACTCTTGTAGGCCCACCACCTCCAGGAGGCACCGTAGGGGTTGGGTGCAATGTATGGACAATGTCAGAGGCTTTGGATGATGCATGGATCAGCTTTGGTAAAGAGAGAGCTGAGCATAAAAGCAAAGCCTACCCCACCTATGGTCATGAGCTTTGGGTAGTGACTGAAAGAATGAGATTGCAGATACAAGAGGTGGAAATGAGCGTTCTCTGAAGCATTGTTGGCTGCTGGTAGGTAGAAGAGTTAAGTCATTTGAGAGGTGCTCAGAGTAGACCCAGCACATGCCGGAGAGATTATGTTTCTAGAGTGGCCTCAAAAGTCCTTGTTGTTCCCCTGGATAATGGATAGATGGATGGACTCTTCAACATGGCATACAGAGTGCATCTGGAAGATATAGGACAGTGGAGTCTTGCTGCAGGAGATATAATTGAGGATGCACTGGTGTATCCTTTGGGGGACTGGTTTTATATTCAGTGTATATACGAGGAATGACACACAGCTGGAAAATACAAATCAGGAGAAACAATTTATAATGCTGTTTTGAAAAATGTCACCTTACAATGACGCTCCACAGGAAGGATCAGATTTTGTTAAATGCTCATTACCTCAACTCCTCAACACGAGGAGAGGGATTGGGAGGAGGAATTGGGAATGTGAGAAATAAGAAAGGAGAGAGAGATAATATGAGAATAATTAAACACCTCAGCGCTTTACTGAGTTGTCTAATGCAAACATCATTATTTTATTAGTGTTATAGCTCAACAAGTTATAGATATCTACCTCAGATATCTTAAGAAAAATAAGTGTGGTTTCCACAATATGTCAAAGACATGCATGGGGCTTGCTTGAAAAAAAATTAACTGGTGCAGTGTGGCAGGCCACTGGCCACAGGTGATTGATAATAATATGCAATGTAAAGTTTCTGGTACAACATACAGGGGTATAGCCAAAAATTAAGTCCTCTTCTCTGTAATATTTTTAAACTGTGCAAAGTAGTTAAATGGGCCACAATATCCTGTCATCCTGCTGATGTTGTAATGTTTATGAATATCATGTTTTTGTCTGGCTCTACTCTTAATTCCTTCTTTATTCCTTCTTTACTTCTTCTTTATTTCCTCTTTATTATTATATTTTTCCCCTTCTTTTTTAAAATTTTTTTTTTTTTACAGTTGATATACAAATGTTTATGTGTTACATTTAGAGTCAGTATTTTTTCTAATATGATCTCAATGGACACTGTCTCACTCATTTTAAAATGAGAACCCCTGAGAGCCTATATGTGCTTAATAAAGCTGCTGAATGAATCACTCTGACATCACAAAGAAAAAAAAGCTTCCCCTCATTCAAGATTGGCGACTCCTTCAATTAAAATAATTTTCTCGTTATCATCTCAAACTGAAGGGTTGCCTCTGTCATGAAATGAAAGGGCCAGACATCGTCAGAAGCAATAAGACTAACAGCCAGTCTACAATCTGACATCATGTGCTCTAAGCTGTCTACCTTAAATCAAAATTTGATGTTCTTCTCTTTACTGCAGTGCCCTCAGGGTATATTATCTAATGTTAGAGCTCCCTCAAAATGTCAACATTCTCATTTTGACTAAATCATTGAATAAATCATGGCTTATCCGTGTTTCTGTGATAGTCAAGGAAAATCAGAGTTACTGCTACCACAGACCCACAAACAAGCAGCAAGGGAAGGTAGCTATAAATGGTAAATGGACTGGTTCTTAAATAGCGCTTTTCTACTCTGCACTCAAAGCACTTTGTTTTAAACGTGCTTCATTAACACAAGCATGTTCTATTTCTCTTTCTATGCTTTTTTTCTTAGTGCTTTCTATATAACGTTCACACTCTCTGCTGGATGCATAGGAGAGTAACTTGGGGTTTATATCTTGCCCAATGGTATTTGGTTGCAGACTGGAGTAGACGGGGATCAGACCAACAACCTTTAGTGGTTGACCTGCTCAATCTGCTGAGCCACAGCCACCCCAACTATAAACTCACACAGAACTGTAGTGAAAGTCTTTCAGAGCATCTCAAAGAAAACACAGCATCTGGTGAAGTCCATGGGTTCAGGCAGTCATTGAACTCACAAGATTTTCATCCTATATTAAAAACAACCCTCGTGTTTAAAGTCATTTTCATTTGTTCAACAAGTTTTAAGCCTGTAAAAAATGGCTGCAATTTCTAAAGAGTTAATGGTAAATTTTGTTGACCCACTGCACTTGAAGTTGAAAGTTAACGCTTTTTGCTTGTTTGATTTCAAATCCACTGAACAAAAGAAAGGAGAGTTTCTTCTCGATGCTTGTTATGAACCAGATGTAAATGAAAGGCTTTAAAGACTCACTCACTCCCAGTGTCGCCACACAGGCTGTTGAAGTCCTAATAACTGGCCTCTCTGCTTTATCTCTCTGCTTTTCTCACTGTCGCAGCCATCACTTTTATTGATTGTATGCTGACAATTGTTAGCCTGTAATTTCTGCTGATTATATTGAACACACATTGTTCTCCAGAAAGTGATCTGATTACAGTGTTTGTTGCTCTGCCTCGCAACAAAGTGCTTCAAAACACTTTTTCAACTCCAAGAAAAGCTCCAGTCTGTCCCGGCAAATAAACACATTTATTGACAACGTAATCACACAGTGTTCTCTTGTTCTCAGTCTGCCATGAGCGGACACACACACACACACACACACACACACACACACACACACACACACACACACACACACACACACACACACACACA
>NW_024582530.1:849613-853723 GCF_018398535.1 Haplochromis burtoni | reverse complement strand
ACCTCTGGTGCAAATTACTGACCTCTGTCATCATTTTAGGTGGGGGAACTTGCACAATCGGTGGCTGACTAAATACTTTTTTGCCCCACTGTATGTGTGCTGTTGAGTTATACAGGATAGTGGAGGACTTCCCACCTCTAACACAACATCAAGTGGCCAGTCAAAGAGCTGCCATTTCACACACTTCTAAGTTGACTTAATTTTTCACCCACCAGTGACTGGCAGCATATGCATGAGCTGAAATCTGACAACATTGTCCTGGTTTGTCCCCTGTGAGCCAGCCCAGTAATATAACATATTCATACAAGGACATGTTCAGTCTTTTTTACAGAGCTCAGGTTTTGTGTTAGTAGAGCTTACCGTGGATATGAAACACACATCTTTTAGATCAAATGTGTGTAGTCTAATTTATATGACTGAAGAAGGGTATGTCACAAATGTACACCTTATGCGCACCTTAAATTACCCATATTTAACTACACAAGCAACTAACATGGCATTTTCTCCTGGGGAATTATGATGAAGAACTATAGTTTGATTAACTGTTTTCCCAGAGTTGTTTATAACAAACATTACTGTTAATAGTTACAATTATTTTTTTTAAAAATCTCAGAAAATATATATATTTTCTTAAAGTTTTCTTAAACCTAAATTCCAGCAAAGATGATAGCTATTTGACTCTCACATGTTAACGTGAGAGTGTGACAGGACAATGGTGGTGATGATGATGATGATGATGATGATGATGATGATGATGATGATGATAGAGACAGGGAATTAGTTTTCGATTAGCCACAGTGTCAGGTCATGGTGTCACGTCCCACCTCTCTGTCTGTGAGACTGATCAATACCATCACACACACTATTAGCAACAATGCTTCTTCTTTCTCTGTCTCTCTCCCTCTGCCAGAAACACAATTATCAGCCCCACCATCACTCTATCTACCACTCTTTCCCATTTGTCTCAATTCTTCACTTTTCTATTGCTATTTCTCCTTATTTTAAAACATATTACTTTCACTTTAGTTTTTGCCTCCTGGCCCATTGCCTTTGTTTCTATATGTCTCCCATTACTCCCAGTAATATCACAGGTGTACAGAGGTGCTGACCATAATAAAAAAAACAAATTTTAGAATATTTAATATACTAAGAATTTACTAAAGCATTTTTCACAAAAAATGTACAGTATGTTTGCAATTTAAGTGGGTGTATAATAGCATAGCCTCAGCATTTATGACAGCATATAAAATTTCTCTGGAAGAAAACAAAAATTCAGCTGCTGTTGTCCATTTTCTTTACTAACCTAACTACTAAGAGACATTGTCCCCTAGAACTCTTCCAAACTGAAAGGCTGTTTTTCCCTGTTGTTTGAATATGACTGATAGAAATTGGTGGCAGGAACATTTTTTTACTTGATTTGGCAAATTATTCTTGTAACACTTTTGAAATTCTTTCTTCTTGTCATGTCACAGCATGGTGTGCAGTGCTTCCTTAAACATTCTGAGAAAACTGGACAAGTGGCATCAGTTGATCCATCTGCTGTTCACTGAAGCCTCATCACAAAGTAGTAGTGGGACAGCTGACAAAAACCCATTCTTAAGTAAGGGAAACAAGAAAAAACCCTGAGGTCTGCCAAATTACACAAGAACTGGACTAAAAATTAGTGGCAGCTCTGATGAAGTAATGAACTCAGTCTTGAAATTTGTCATTATGTATTGAAAAAGTTAAAGGTGCAACAGTTATTCTACAGCCTTCTGTAAAACACGGTGGAGGCTCTGTCATGGTTTGGGCTGTATTTATGCCAGTGGTGATGGACATCGTACTGTCAGAAGTACCGTCAAAATTTGATCCACCGTGCAGCCTGATTGGTAACAGACTCTGTTGTTATGTTATATACCAAATGTCTACATGTTTCAACCTATGTTATATGTTTTCACATTTGCATTTAGTCGCAGTTCAAAACCACATTAGTTACATAATAAAATAAAGTACGCAAAGTAAAACCCACAAATTAGCTGTATAGTAGAAACCAAAAATACCTGGGATGTGTAACAATACAAACAGAACTGCAGATCACTGGGCATCCTCTCTCATTCTCATTGATCTCACAGCTGTTACACTGTAACAGGGGAGGACGCACCTGCACATATCACAGGCTGTCTGTCATGGCTGTCTCCACGCTTAGGAAAGCTCAGAAGTGACATTATGATGTTTCAGTGCCAAGTTACTGTTGTATTTTAGAGAGGAGCAAATCAAAGCGTCCTAACTATAAACCTCACAAACCACAGAGCTTTAAAGTAGTTTCTTTTCAAAGGCAGTGAGATCAGTTTATTCAATTTTTCTCTCAGGAAAAAACAAAAACTTTCAAGTTTACATTTATTTTTTGCAGGTAAAATATCTGAACTACATCTGCATTTTGTTGTACAGTATGTGTGTATAATGTAATAAGAATGTTAGAACATTTTACTCAGAGCACGTCTGCACTGATTCAGAGTCCCTTTCTAAAGGGGCTCAAACCGCCCCTGATTAGACTGTATTATAGGTACTGAAACAGACCAAATGAACATCAGAAACCTTTAAAATTAAGTCAGATGAATCAAAACCTGAATATCTTAAAACCAGGTGGAATACTTCAATTAAAATGATCTTTATTTCTGACATCAGTTTGATTTATAAAAATTAAAACATCTACATCTGTTTACTGATTTGAGGTGTTGTTCTGGTTGCACTTCCATTCAGAAGAAGCATCGTTCCATTTATTATGCTGTTCTTAACATATATCATTGTTTTAGAGCTAAAAGTCCCGTGATGTGTCTGGCCAAGAGTTAATTTATTAACAACCATGTGCTCCCATTTGTATTCCACTCAGCAGTTATCACTGCGTCCACTGTTACAAAAAATAAATTAAATAAAACCTGATGCACACAAATACGCTAAAATGGAGAATTTGAGACACAACTGAAAACTGACAGAGATAGACGAGGAAGTGGTCAAAGTAACTGTTGAAGCGCAGGGTGTGATAGTAAATGAGGGATGAAAAAAAGCTCATTAGCTAAAAGCTCCTCTCTCACCTCCTCACACCTCCTGCTGTGACATGTGGATGTGCGTGTTTGTGTTTCTGTACACGTGTGGCTCCACAGGCTTTCATTCAAAAGGACAAAGAGACTTGTCAAGTCAACATGCAGTCAGTCAAGCAAACAGCACAGGTCACAAGCACCCGCTCACATCACTATCTCACACACACACGCACGCACACACACACACACACACACAACACACACACACACACACACACATCAGCTGCACTATATGTTTGTACATGTGTATTGTTTGAGGGCACTGGTGCTGTTTCCAAGCCATTTAACTTTAGATGGTATTAGGCTGTCCAGTGATGATTATGTTGTGTGAAACAGAAACAGAAAGAATGACAAACAGATAGATAGATATTGGTGGCATGCTATCACAGAAGCAGTCTGCATGCCTAGGTGCTTGATTTTATACACCTGTGGCCATAAAAGTGATTTGAAGACCTGAATTCAATGATTTGGGTGGGTGAGTGAATACTTTTATAGTGTAGATAGAGTACCTATCGCATTTTGTTAGTCAGTCACTTGAAAGGTCAGAGATGTCTCATCCTACATATTGATATAATCCTTTCAAAATCAGCATGCACAATAATGGTACATGAAATACTGACTGAAATTAGGGCAGAATACAAACAAAAAAAGTTGTTGGTCATACTTTAATGTTGTGCATGAATTTCAGCTGTGAAATAAAATCTGAAATTCTTTTTCCTCCGGTGTAATGGTGAAAACTTACCTTACAACTTGGAAAGTGTTTCATTGAAAATAAAAATATGAAAACTTTTAGTTATAAAATTGTAGATATTTTTGTTGTCAATTATGAAAATGTTCACTTTAATAAATTTTTTTTAATACATACATATATCTGGAAAGAGCAGGAAATAGTAGGCTGTCACACACACACACCTGCCATGCTGACAGTATACTCACAGCTTTGGAAGTGAAAATGAGAGCATCTGGTACCTTTCTCTCCCACACACACACACACACACACACACACACACACACACACACACACACACACACA
>NW_024582530.1:825642-849593 GCF_018398535.1 Haplochromis burtoni | reverse complement strand
CACACACACACACACACACACACACACACACACACACACACACACACACACACAAAGTCGTGTTTTCATATCTTTGTGAGAACATCTAATTGACATAATGCTTTCTCTAGCCGCTTACCCTAACTCTAACCGTCAAAAAATTTATGCGTAATCCTAACCCTGACCATAATTGTAACCCTGACACTGAAACCACATTTTGAGTCTCAAAAATACCTTCAAACTCTTGGGGGCGGGGATTTTGCCCCCATAGGGCTCTTGGTCCCCACAAGTATAGTAAACTTCCCATTTTTGGTCCCCACAAAGATATAAAAACATAGTACACACACATGCAAAGCAAGCCTGCTGTTTCTTGATGGTCCAGGAGGGGATAGTATGAGTCCAATAATCTCTCTCTGTTTCCTTTTTCTCTGCAACTCTTATTTTTTCTTTCTTTCTTTGACGACGGTTCCTCTTGACTTTGCTCTGTCTCTTTTCTGGGAGCTGTCAGGGTGAATATTCACCTTGGTTACTGAAGCGGACAAATGACACCTTTTAAAGCTGCGACGCGCGTGTGTGTGCATGTGTGCGTCACTTGTTTCATAAAGTGCAAATTCCATTTTTGTAGCAATGGTCTGGAGAAAATATCTTTTACACTTCATTAGCTGGGTATGGAGCTGGGTGTGTGGACAGAGCGAGCGAAAGAAAGCAGAAAGAATACCTATCAACCTGTGTGTGTGTGTGTGTGTTGTGTGTCAGAGCACTTAGGATGTCAGAAAGTTTGTGTGTATGACTGAAAATACTGCTAGTTGTCAAGAAAATCCTGCTGCATTTGTCTTTGCTAGCTTAACTGCAAAAACTAAGAAGCACATGTGAGTCAAGTGTGTCGGCATGACATTGAATGGCGTCTTTACCAACTGTTTCCCTTAAGCTGTACCCAGCCCCCAAAAGAAAAACCCAGCACCAATTCCTATCATTACTGTCACAGTGCCACAACTATGACAAAAAAGTCCATAAGTCTTGTACCCAATAAAAGCTGCAAATGTGATGAAAGAAAATAAAATGACAGCCTTAACAGTAAGTGAGTGATGTTACTGCTTTATTTGCACAGCCTGGTAGGTACAGTGACCTTTAGAGTGAAAAGGGGTTAAAAACATACATTTAGTTCAATGATAGAAACAGTAAAAAACAGTTAAAAGAAAATGTTGCTTTTCATTATATCAAATATTAGTTTTACATACTAATAAAGCATATAGAGTATACAAAACACTTCTCTCAAGTCTCATTCAAGTGAGAAGATTTTCTGTCATAATTTTATCAGACCTGTGGACCTAAGTGGAGACAGAGGCAGGGAAAAGGTTTGCTGCTTTTATTTTTAAACATACAAAGTAGAGTATTGTGGGAATTCCCGATTGAGCCAGGGAAATACTTCTGCTGAGGAGGTGAAAGATTGCAATTCCAGAAATTCAATCCAGTCGAGGGATAAACACAGGAGTGGAGAGGTGGAGAGCGCTCAGGCAGGTGAGTGAGCTCAGGATAGTTAACCTCTGTGAATTAAAAACTCTGGCTGTGAACAAAGAAGAGCAGACAGCAAGCAGACGAGACACACTAGACAACTGACCTTAAACTGTTAGTGGAGAATTGGTCCTCAAATAGATGGAGATCTGATTAGTGACATGAAGCAAGTGTGCAGTGGGCAGATGAAGGACAGTACTGTAAAACCTGCCGTGCACACACACTCAGGGCACAGGCAGACTTTATATACTGCAAAGATCACAACTACAAAATAAACGGAAGCGATTTATGTTCTTTTCTTTCTGGGATGAGACAATGAAAGAATGTCCCTATATATAATTATTATGCCACTGGTAATAATCAGCGCTGTCTTTGACTTATTTAAAGTTAAACACTTGAAAGGCAAATTTAGGATTTAGGATTTATTGGCATTCATGCTCTACATCATACAAACTTTGACTGTCAACATCCCCAAAACTCCAAACACTCAAACAGTTTTGAAATGCAAGCTTGCAAAGATTGCAGGATATCTAGTTAAGTACTTGAAATATTGCAAAATTGAAGTTAATATTACTGAATTATTGTTTACAGATTCAGTATCCCATCCTGTGTAACTGCTTTATCAGAAAAAGCAGTCAACTTAAAATAGAACTAATGTGGACGCTGAATGATATTTGATCCATTTCACAGCACAAAGTGATTAGACGTGAATTGACGTTTTCCACAGCTCAGTTCTCGGTGTAATCATGATGTGAAGACAGGTCATTCCCTCAAACTAATAATATTGAAGTCAGATAAATAATTAGAAAGTTAGACACAAACTTTTATTTACTGCAGCTCCCATCAGAGAAAGATTAGTAATTACACAGAGGCACTTTGAAGCCACCTCAGTGAACACAGTGATGAGACAACCAAGCAGAAAATTGCCAGTTGCAGGGCATGATACAATAATCTGCTGGTTGACAAGTGCTTAATTAGTTGATTTGTAGTCCAGTGGTCATTTTAGAGGGCTGCTACATTACAAACACTTGGGCCGGGCGCAAAAAAAAAAATCATCTGTGTGTGTCTGTTTGTGTTTAGGGCAAATCTGAATTCTAACAGTTTCCCACAAAACGCTCATACAAATAAAATCCGAATATTGTAATTTGCAGGTCATGTAAAGTTTATATTATAACCTTATTTTCTGTATTGACATATCTACTGTCAGTGTGGTTATTAAGACTAGACAGACTTATTTTTGCATTCCAACCATTAAAAATCCTGGACTGAAAGACATAATAAAAAAACAAAACAAAATATAATTTATGGACCAAAGCCACAGTATTTGTTCCCCTCAGTTTACATGTGCTTAAAAAATGTTGTTAAAGGATGAAGTGATGCAACAAAATGCTAAGCGTGTTGCTGTCTGCACAACGCACACAAACATCAACTTTAAACTGAGCATTCGTTTTTCATTTTTGTTCATTTTAGCTGTTTCCAAATAAATATTGGGTTCAAGTTATTTGTATAACATTACGCTGTGTTTGCATCTTTTGAAGCGTTCCAACTTTTTTGGAGATCAGGTTGTGTACTTTTGCTGAGCAGCCTTCTGCATAAAATGTTAAGACTGTGCCCCCACCTCAGGGGGTCCCTGTCTTTGTGGTGTTAGGGTTCAGTTGTTAATTGGTACATGGTAAGTGTGACTCCTCATGACATAAAGTCTCGTACTTGGACCCCACTATGTAGGAAGGCCCCACTGTAATACTTCCGATGATCCATGAAAGCAAAAAATCCTGTTAATAAGCTGCTGACGATAGTTAATCTAGTTAGTCACACTTCAAACATGACTTCAAGGCCTGGATGACCCATAATTTTCTACTTCTGTATTCACACACAATTTTTTGCTTCTTGTTATATGAACGTAATTGCTACTGATGAGGATGAAGATGTGAGGTGGAGAGAAAAACTACTAGTGTTGATGGACCTTTAAATGATTTTATCATGTGCCAGTGACAGCTTTGGCCAGAGCCTCTCTCAGTCTTATGAAAGCTCTTAAATTTTGCTGAAACGCAACATTTACTTGGACTCAAGAATGAATACATTAGAATTTGTTGGTGAGTGATCGGAAATTAAAGGTCATAGTGCTTTAGCAAAATATTGATCATAACTCAAAGAAGTCCTGTTTCACAATGACAATGGCCAAAAACATATTTGGAACTTAAATCCAAAACCCAGGAACAGAGCAGCAAGCTGAGTTGGTGACACGAAATCTTTGTGCACTTCTATTATATTTCTTGGAAGTTGTCAGTCTCACTTGTTTACTTGCTTCTGTTGCTTAAATCATGATGCAGTTGCCGTTTTCATCAGATGTGAAAAATGGGACTGATTTTATGATATGGAGGAAATGAGTGAAGCATTAGGACTCAGAAATCCACAATTTCATAGGTTTGCAACATGCTCAGTTGCAAAGCACAGATCGCTATAGTCTTTGTGTTCACATCACATCTGATTTGGAGTTATTTCAGAAAACACTTGTGAAGTATATGCTTCCAAAAACATCTCAAATAACAACTTAGCATATATAAATATAAGGAATCCCCTTCTGCATAGTTATATTTGAGTTTGTATTGCTAATACATTTACAGGCATTCTGAAAATGTGGTTGTTGTTTTTTTGTAAATTGCTGAAATAATAATAATAATAATGTATTCTATGTCCCACAACAGAAGATGAAGGTCATGGACAGAGGTAGATAATAAACATTTCTTGTGTGTAAAATATGTTTTCTAAGGATTTGCCAAAATCATCAGGGAGCTTTCTGTACAGACCATGAATGTACACTGTAAGGTTTTTATTGTGGTTTCAAGTAGATGTATAAAATTTCTTGGTTTGTTCCAAAATGCTGCCATCAAACTTTTTAATGGATCCAGACAAGAGAAAGTATTCCAAATCATAACACATGTGCAATTACGAATTCTTGGATCTAATTTTATAGCTATGGTTTGGAAATCAATGCAATTTCCATTTAAAATGTAGATATGGATCTGGGTTCTCATGTAGCAGTCACATAGGAGGAGTTGAGACTTTAAGCTGTTCCTTGTCTGAGTTTGTATGAACTTCAGCTCCACTTGATTTCACACACACTTACAATTAATACAATGCATGCTTCAACACACACACTTGGAATTAACTCACTGCATGCATGAATACATACACATGCCCCACACTTACGCTTCAGCACACACGCTGGCACCTTCATGACACCCAGTCTGCTGCTAACACACTCCTCCCAGCACACACAATGACATCAACAGACATAGAGAGACAGTATATGCACACTTCCGTGTACAGTGACCTTACAGAAATATACTTTGTGATGCTACAAGGAAAAAATAAGCAAAGCGTTATTTGCAGAGTAAGTGAGCAAGAGTTCAAATCATAATGTTTGGCTGTATTCACAGAGATTATCTTTTCAATCCAGCTAATCTCCATGTTAAACATGGAAATATATTTATCACAAATCTTCTTCTGTGAAATACCTCAATCAGAAATCTCACAGTTCAATCGTCAAAACCACAACAATCACTGTGAAAGTGTCAGTGGCCCCTTATTTGCAAATGTTGAACCAGCTGCCAGAAACCTACACAGCCCTAAACTATAAAGTACACATCAGGAAAGTTGTTTAGTCTTTTCTAAATAAGATCCATCGACAAAATTAAATCAAAATAACAAGCAGCTCTGGTTCTCACACACACCCTACTCTGGCTTTTCTTCGCTGGGTCCCAGCATGTTTTTTTATTTCAATCTTTACTTTTATTCCTTCACCTTTAAAGCCCCTCGTGGTCAGGTGCTTTGTAAAAGAAATGCTGACACAAATGAACTAGCTTGCACCCTTAACTGCTCATCTGGGGAATCCCCGGCCATTCCAAAACCAAGGTTTCAATCTAAAGGTGGCCATACTTTTGTAAACTCTACAATGAGCTGAATGAGTCTTGCAAAATCTGTGAATTCCTTCAATATACTTCTAAAAATGAATTTTACTAAACTTTCTAAGACTTTGTCACGTCCTCACTCATCCTTTTCTTGATGTTCTTTTACAATCTTTTATTTTGTTGCCACTTGTGTAAAATATTTACATTCTTGACGATTATATTGGGTTATAATTGTTGATTATTTTGGTTTTTCCTATTCACTGTTTTCCTCTGTATCAGTTTTAAAATAGAGTTTCACTTCTGGCTTTCCGGTTTAATTTAGTATTCTGCTGAGGTGCTTAAGGTTGTGAATCTAGTTAATTCTTCATTTTTGAGTTGTTAAGAAATGGTTTGTGTTCCTAGGTTCTATTTACTTTGTGTGCTTTGTGAGTGTCTCTCATCCCATATTGTTCTCCTTATGCGTCTCTAGGTTAGTTAAATGTCTTAGGTTTATTCATTCCCTTTAGCGTCCCCATCCTGTCTTTCTATAGCGTCCATATTATCTTCTATGTTAAGTCTGTCATGTCTTCATATTTGTTCCTTTCGGTCTCCCCACCCTGTCATGTCTTTCTGTATCTGTCTTTCTCTCTGTTCATCACTTCCTTTCTCTCAGCTCTGTCATCTCTGTCTATCATGTGTCTGTTATCTTTGGTCTCTGGGTCTCTGCCTCTGCGTTTGCATGCTTCCTGCCTTATTTTGACAGTCAGTTTTGCTTCTCCTGTCAGGGTCCTGGGTCTCCTGACCCAGCGTTTTTAGTTCTTTGTGATGTTTGTATTATTGTACTTGTGTGAGTTATTCTATGGTTTCTAGTTTCGATCCCTTGCCCTTCATGTTTCTCTGTGTCCCCTCTGTTCTGTGTAGTCTGTGTCTGCATGTTTGAGTTCCCCTCCGTGTCTTTCGGTTCTTAGAGTCCTCTGCCTTATGGTTTATGTCTCTGTGTTTCTTAGTTGCTGTCTCCACTGTGTCAAGTTCGCGTCTCTGTGTGATCCTTCCTGTTTTACTTTGAAGGTCCGTGTCTTATGTGAATGTGTCCTGCTTTGCTTGTCTCGTCAGTCCTGATTTCTCCCAGCTGTGCCCTCCTTCTGTGTCTCATTCCCCTCGTTACTCCCCAGTGTATTTAAACCCTGTGTTTCTCTGAGTCGGTGTCGTGTCGTCCCTCATGCTGTGTGGAGCTCCCTGTGTCTCTCTGTGGGTTTAGTTTGCTTTGTATGACTTTCTCCTGCCAGCGAATAAAGCTGAGTTCTTTGTGTTTAAACTTCGTGCCTGCATTTTGGGTCCAACTCCTGCCTGCCGCACAGCGTTTCATGACATCTCCTGTCTTGTTATGTCTCATTTGTTCCCCTCTTGTCCCTTGTTGGAATGTCTGTTTGCTTTCCCTCGTGTCTCTCAGTTTGTATGGTCTTGGTGCTTTTCCCAGTTTTGGTTTGTTAGTTGAGGTTTTAGCTCCCTTTTGCATTGCTATTGTCAGGATATCAGTCAGCCTCAATAAACTGCTCACTTTCTGTTAGCTGATTCTGGTCTACAGACATTACTCATTCAAATTTTTGTGACTGTTAAGTTATAAAGGGCGACACAAGTTGAATGTGACACATGAAACAAGGACATAACTTCTCATTCGCAGGGGGATGAATATGAATCCAAAGAACTGGGATCTCTCATAAATGGTTTCTTTAAGAAACATGAGGGTAATGATTGCTGTATGTGTGATGATGCTCATGCAAAGTTTTGTTGATATTGGCCCACCTGTTAATTAAGAGATAGTGTTCATACAGAATTACAGTGTACAGGCTCCATCACATTGGATAAGGCGTCAGAAGATATCTCTCCAGAGATGTTCAAGTCTGGGCTCTGGCTGGCCCAAAAGCCACTTCTTTTTTTATCGTGGCTGTGTCCTCTGTAGACCACAGCAATAGATTTGAAGTTAATGTAATATAACGGAAGTGAATCTGACAAACAAGCTTTAACTCTATTGCAATAAGTACTTGTCAATGACAAGTTTTTGCAGTTCCTTTACTGACAGAGGGCAACAGGTCAAAGAGATGACAACTGACGTATGTAAAGTCCTCTGTTGGGTCTGTGTTTCCACAAGCCCCGCTGGTTTAGAGACTTATTCATCATGAAGAAAACAAGACAGTCAGCGATCGATCGATGTACTTGCAAGGGAGGCCTCGTTGGTATCTACCACAAAATGACCCCAAATTCGGCCTCCGATTGCTGCCTTTTACTGGGAAAACAGTTCACACAATACACATCACAGCAAAACAACGCCCACCATAAAACCCCCCAAATGGTTCTAAGACAAGGCACTATGTGTGTATGTGTAAAAATCTGTATGCATGTGAGAATGTGTGTGTGGCCTCCTGCTGACCAAAAGGGTCATAAAAGCAGGAAACAACATCACAAGAAACAGATCTTCCAGATAGAATGTATCTGCAATAAAACACTACATCCCCCCAGAACCTCGAGAGGCTGGGGAGGGGATAAAAGAATTTCTTTCATCACAATCACAGAGTTAAAACAATGTAGAGATGGTAAGCATAAAAATAACAACATTTAACAATTCACTTTAACATCCTCTGTGACGTTGGTAGCCCTGCTGACACAGTGGGTATCTAGTGATTTTCTCAGCAGCCTGCATACCACACCAACATGCAGTATGTAAGCAGGCTTTTGGTGGTTGCCTGGCAAAGGGCTACCAGAAATTTCCTCTCTGAGCTCTGTTTCTTGGATTTCAGGAAATCACAGTCGTTGCTGTGGCCTCTTACAGTTGGAGTTGTATTGGCCAACCTGGTGAGATTTTCATATACGATAGCCCCAGAATGATCCCATATTCATGCATGGAGGGGCCAGATTAGTGTCTGATTTCCACCTGCTGTCCAGAACTAATGATTGTTTTTGTAGTGTTTAGTGTCAGGTTATTTAATGAGCGCGATCCTGACAGTCTTTTTGGGGTTTTTTTGGGTTTTTTTAATCTCATCCCAGTATGTAGACTCACCTTCACCTGTGACAAGCTCAGTGGTGGGTGTGTTGTCAGCAAATCTAAATATGGAGTGAGAGAAGTAGATTGGTATGCAGTCATGAGTGTAAAAGAGTAGTGGGCTGGACTCATGATTTGTATATGTCATAGTCCTGGTCTCAATGTTTCTTACTTCCTGTTTTATACTGATTGTCCCTCAACTTCTGTGTGTTGTGTCAAGTTTTGTTTCCTCTGTCCAGTTAGATTCTTTTCACCTGTGTCTTGTTTTCCCCAGCTGTTTGCCTTCTGTTTGTAAGTCCTCAGTTTCCCTCTTCTCTTTTTTGTTTCCCCCTTTTAGTTGTGTGCCCTTTAGTCATGTTTTAATGTAAATAGTTATTGTTTAAGATTTTTGCTCCTGACTAGCTTATCTTTGTATTTTTGTTTAAGTTTAGCAATAAAGCATTTTTTGATTTTTACACCTTCCAAGTCCTGCATTTGGGTCCTACTCAGCTCAACTTGACCTCTCCTCTCCCACTAAGGACTGGCAAACCCCAAAGCTGTGAGGGGAGCTCACACAAACACAAAACATCCCAAAACTCAGTATGCTGGTTCAAAGACCAAGGACCACGACATGAGGTTCTATTTTGACTTTCGGTGGACAGCTCCTGAGAAAGTCTTTAATCAGGCAAATGTAAATGGACATGGAGAGGCCTATGTCTTGTAGTCAGCCGATTAGGATGTATGGGACTGCAGTACTGAAAGCATCCTCTCAGAGCTCCCCCTGTGTTCTATGTGATTTAGTATCATGTGAATTGCTATAGCAATGGCATTTTCTGTGTATCTGTTACCTGTAAACAAACTAATGTGAGTCAAACGTGGGAGGCAAGGTAGTTTTAATGTAGTTGTAATGCAAGACCAGTTTCTCAAAGCACTTCGTGATCACCGGTGTAAGTGCAATGGCTTTACAATTGTTCAGATGCATTGGGTTTTTTTGGAGCAGTGGTTACAGGGGTGGATGACTTAAGGTACAATGGTACAGTGACTAGTGGCAGGAAGATGTTGAAGGTTTTTGTGAAGAAGCTAGTTAGCACATGCTTGGAGTACTTTACTTGGAACTCTGTTGGGTCCAGCTGCCTTCCTAGGATTGACTAAGCTTAGCACACATGTCACATACTGGAGCCAGTGACTTCATTAGCTTCAAATCATGCAAATAAATTATTTGGTTCCTCCATGTCACTGTTTACAGCGTTGTTGGTGCTGCCTTTATTATTGGTTATTGCTGTAGCCCAATCCATCAGTCTTGTTCTTTTAGGACCCTTTTCCCTCTCTTCAAGTCAACTTTCACTCTTGTGTAGTAGTCTATGTCAGCTGACCTGAAGACAGTGTTGTTGGTTTTGTAGTGTAGTGTGTTGAATTATAATGGGGAAAGGTCGGAATATGCTCTTTGTATCATAGTAGCACAGGTTTGCATGTAAAAAAGCATAGTTTCTGTGTATACCTGCTCATCTAGGCCGAACAATCCCTGGTTGTGTGATCAAAGCAGCTGTGATAGAGGTGTGACAGAGCAGCTACAGGAGCAATCTGTGATGGTCTTGATAATTGGCTTTGTAGAATGAAATGTAGCAAAATTATCCTTTAATGTTTAATTAGATTTGATACTGATACAAATTTAGTTACAGCTTAACTAAACTGTGCAGTACTATTTAAAACATGCACTGTGGCCTGAAAAGGTGTCAGAACCTGCTAAAAGATTGGCTGACTGGATGGCTTTTGAATTACACCAAGCTTTATTTAGGAAACATCTGCCGGGAAACTTCTGTTAACCAGCTGTGTTTCTTTGGCTTAGATTCACTATGTCTCTCTCTCTCTCTCACACTCACACCACACACACACACACACACACAACACACACACACACACACACAACACACACACACACACACACACACACCCAAGAGATCATTGCATGGTCAGCAGTTTAAATCAACGAAGTGCTTCAGAGCACAGCAAGATGCAACCCATCATCAATCACACACAACAGACACACACACACACACACACACACATAACTGAGTGTGCCACCAGGCCACGAGAGGGAAGCAGGTGCTGAGCAGACTGTGACCATATCTGTGTGTATGTCACACAGCTGAAGTGAGGATGAGATGTCTTTTTCCACTTCAGTGTGTTTTTATGCACTAGTAGTTTGCAGTTGATTGTATTTAGAGCGTATGTGTGGTTGAGTTTGAGGCACAGTGTATACGGTGGGCTGTGTGAGGCAGGTGTAGGTGACTCAGTTCACGTTAAATTCATTGAGGAATAGTTGTCCTTGTAAGTAGGTAGAGATCTTTAAATCTATATGCCTACATGTTGTCAACACTGGCCGAAACATAGTTTTAAATAGCTATATTTTGCATTATTATCACTTTGACCTTCAAATCAATTTATCGACCTTGATGGAGAGGTCAGAGGTCAAATATTACATGATACTTTCTATATATGTCACGGTGTACAAGGTGGACTCACACACTGGACTCCGGGGATTGATGCACACCAGGGAATTTATTAATGAACAATGTCCAATGAGTGTATATACAAAAGGTGAGAGGGGCAGTGCTATCTACAAAGGTGAGAGGGGCAGGGCTGCGGGGGAAATCCAGGTGAACACTCTCGTCTCTCTCCAAACAATCCAAACACGAATCCACTCGAACACTCGTCACTCAGGGAACACCAGGGAAAACAGTCCAGAGGGCGATTCTCACAACGATCAAGCGAAGAACAGCCGTTGCTTCCTGGCTTAAATGCCATCCACACTGATGAGGCAGAGGTGTTTCCTCCTCCGAGGGCGTGGGCCAAGGGCGTGAACCCATAATGAGTTCCGCCCTGGCGAGAGAGCGAGAGAGAGAGAGAGAGAGCGAACTAGAGAGATAGAGAGAAACAGCTGATCAGCGACCAGCTGAACCTCCAGGCCGTGACAATATATCTTAAAAATGCACAGCATGTTTGCAAGAGTTGTATTTTCTAAGCCTTCTGTCAATTATCAGCCAATCATTAAGTTGATCTTGACGACCTTCATGGATGTAACTCAAATTTGAACAGATTGTTAACATGACCCCACTCTACACCCCTACAAAGTTTTATCAGAATTCATTCAAAACTTTTCACACTATTGTGTCTAAAGATAGAAGTAATTACACACATGTGCATACACACAAATACTGCCAAGATCAAAAACCAAAAAAATGCACCCTGTTGGACCCTAACTCCTCTATTCATTCATTCATTCATTCATTCATCTATTTCCTCTGCTTCCATAAAAAACTTTAGTTGTAGAAGTGGTGGATCGACCAACTCACTAACATTTTATTTTGGATGCAGGCATTTGAATGTTAGAGACAATAACAGGCAGAAGTGGATTCTGGTAATGAGATGGCTGTTTATGTAGTTGTTATTTTTTGTGTTGATTATTATTTTAGTTAACACCTTTCTAATGAACAGCTGTTCTCTATTTGCTGGGTGTGTGTATCACTCAGTTCTTCTATATAGAGCTAGACTGGCTGCAGAAGAAGAATCTGGCATACGGGTCAGTGATTCTGACTGACATGTTGTAGCTGCTTGTATTATTCTGCTTGTTTATCATGTTTTTATTGTCTTTTATAATTAACAACAGCTTCATGATCACAAACAGGTAGACAGGTATATTTGCCTGGCTGTTCTTTTCCATCTTTAATGAGCCAGAGATGGCTGCTATAATCATCTGTGTTGTTCATTAGAAAAACTCACACTTTTCTAATGAACAGCTGCGCTATGACTGAGAGTGCTAGCCAGCACACACCCACGTGTATTTTTATTCTTATTCCTCCGTTTATACAATTCATTCCAAACAAACAGAGATATTCCATGAAACTGGGTCTTCTTCCTATCGTTCTGTAAACCATGACTCACATAAAACTTAACATATCTAGAATATCATCTATGTCACAACCCTCCAGACTTAATTTCTCTCATTGTCTTGACGTTTATTACATTTAGTTGCCTTTCTTGCTGAAATCAGCCTCTGAATATTGTATATCATAGAAGAAATGAAAAAGAAAATACAGTGCATTTTACAAGACAGTAGACAGTTAAATAAGAACAAGTTTGAAATAAATCCCATATAAGTTATAGGTTCAAGGTTCAAGGTTCTTTATTTGTCACATGCATAGTTATACAAGTATAACACACAGTGAAATGTAGCCTGACACGCTCCTCGACATGTGCAAAAATTGGGGGGGGGGTAGAGGAAGAACATTATATATATATATATATATATACACTGGGTGAATGTGCAGTAGTAGCAGCAAGCAGGTGAATTCTGTACATTAATATGAATAGACATCTGACTATTTTACAGGATAGACAATATAAACATATTTAAAATTAAAGGAATTGAAATGTACATTGTGCCTTGGTTTAGAGTGTCTGGAAGAGAGTCCTGTCTCAGTCAATTATAGATGATGTGAGAGGGCGGGTGTGTGTGTTTAGGGCACGGATGGCTTGGGGATAGAAGCTCCTCTTGAGTCTCTCTGTCCTTGCCCGGATGATGCGGAACCTTCTACCAGATTGCAGAAGTTGGAACAGTTTGTTGCCAGGATGGGACGGGTCCTTCAGTATCTGCGCTGCTCTAGTCCGGCATCTCCTGGTGTAGGTGTCCTGAAGCGGGGGGAGAGCAATCCTGCAGCAGCGTTCTGCTGTACGGATCACTCTCTGGAGAGCTTTTTGGTCCTTCACACAGCTGTTCCCAAACCACGATGTCATGTTCTGTGTGAGGATGCTCTCCACAGCGCCTGTATAGAAAATCCTGAGGATCTTTGGAGAGACCCTGAACTTCCTCAGTTGTCGTAGGTGATACAGGCGCTGCCTAGCCTTTTTGGTCTGGACCTGAATGTGGGCAGCCCATGTCAGGTCTGAGGAGATGTGGACACCAAGATACTTGAAGGACTGCACCCTCTCCACTGGAGCTCCATTGATGATGATGGGCTTGTAGTCTCTGTGCTGACCCCTTCTGAAGTCCACCACCAGCTCCTTGGTCTTGCTGACGTTCAGCTGGAGGTGGTTGTCCTGGCACCACGATGCCAGATTCTTCACTTCATCCATGTAGGCCGCCTCATCGTTGTTGGAGATGGCACCCAACACCACTGTGTCGTCAGCAAACTTCACAATGGTGTTGGAGCCATGGGTGGCCACACAGTCTGAAGTGTAGAGGGAGTAGAGCAGTGGCGAGAGGACACATCCCTGAGGTGCTCCTGTGTTGATGGTGATGCTGTTGGAGAAGCACCTGCCCACCCTCACCACCTGAGTTCTGCCAGTGAGGAAGTCCAACACCCATGCACACAGACGGCTGTTAAGTCCCAGATCCCTGAGCTTTGTGAACAGTCTGCAGGGCACTATTGTGTTAAACGCTGAACTGTAATCAACAAACAGCATTCGCACATAGTTACCCTGTTTCTTGTCCACGTGGCTGAGAGTGGTGTGTAGGACGTGGGCGATGGCATCCTCTGTGGATCTGTTGGTGGCGAAAGCTTTTTTTTTTTTTTTTGCCTGTCCCGTTTGGCTCTTTTGCCATCAGAATTGTTGTCTAAAGGCAAAGAAAGATGCCCAACGGATTTACTTTACCAAATTGACCATCCCAGCCTTGCCATAATGGTCCATTTGATTCACCTTTTATTGTTTATTTTATTTTCACTTACTGAATATGGGACAGACTTTACTGGGGGAAAGAAGGGGAGAAAGAAAGAGGGAAAGAGAAACAGCTGAGAAGAGGGACGGGGGAGAAGGGCAAAAACCAAAAACCAACAGAGTGAGCAGAAAAAGAAAAGAAAAAAAATGCATATATCAATCACCTGGATCACCTGCTGAGAAAGAAAAAAGAAAACAAGCAGAAGAGAACAAGAGTAATAGAATAAACAACATCACAATGATATATGGGAATATGACAGTAAATACTAAATATTAAACATTATTGTGCAGCACATAAGATCAACAGAACACAGTGTGCTTTGAGGTAGGAGCCAAAAAGGGTGTAGTTTGTGGGTGTGATCACCCGTGGTACACCTGTGAGCATGGACGCGCTTGTTTTTTTAAAAGGTTCCTTCATGTAATGATCTGCTAGAGGGTGTGGGGGGGCCACAGCCCCGTCCTCCAGGGCATGAAGCAGGTATGGAGGAGATCAAAACTCCAGACATCCAGAGGCCCCCAGAACACAAGAGACCAAGGAAGACCAACAGAGGGGCAGCCGCGCCACTGTCCCAGAAAGAGCTGAGGAGAGTCCCAGATGAGGGCTCACTCAGCAGCCGCGGAGCAGAAACCAGGGGGAGTTGTAGTTGGTAAAGCTTTAATGAGAAACCTGAATAACACTGAGCTGATTTATTTTTTAGTAAAAAAAATTATTTGTGACAGCCTGGGAAACAAATAAAATATTTCTGTCTAAAACATCTACTGGAAGCTGGATATTTATGTGTGGCAAAGATTAAGATGTTTTTGAGAATCCTGCTGTCGCTGCTTTATCACTGACTAATGGAATTATTTAATTCCAACAGTACCCACATGCTGACTATGTGGCAGTATGGCACATTTTAAAAAATATACAAATCAACTTTTTTTAAATGCAAAATATTGTTTCCATGTTAAAGAAATTCTTAAACTTTAAAATTTCTCCCAAATGTTGTTACACTTCGGGATCTAAAGAAGATTGCGGCAGTGAGGATGGCTGCTGTTGCTCGGCATCCACCTCAATTTTGCATGTTTTGTGTGTTTTTAACACTATTTTCTAGGTTTTTTTGTAACATGCAGTGCACTGATAATCTATGACAGACAAACTCTTTTTAGACATTTGACAGCATTCACAATCTGGGACCACACCAACATACTTTTTAATGAATGGAGGTGCCTTACCTTACCAGAGTGGAAACTACCCTGGAGGAAAAGGGGAAATGAGCCAGAGAATGACAACACCATTCCCCAATTACCAGCATTCTTCTTGCTAACGTCCAAACTTTGGAAAACAAACTGGATGAACTGTGGGCCAGGGTGACTTTGCGCTGGGATTGTTAAAGACTGTAATTTCTTTATTTTTACGGAGACGTGGCTTGATTCCTCAGTTCCTGACTCAGCTATTGTCCTTGTGGGTCTTTCCATTAACCACCAGGACTGGACAAAGGTCTCTGGTAAGTGCAGGGGAGGTGGTGTATGCATAATGACTAAGAAGTGGTGGTGTGTGGATGTACAAACAGTTTTATCAGGGTGCTCTCCTAATCATCATGACCTGGCAGGGAGTTGTAATGCTCTGGACCACAAAGTTCTATGGAGGGTGGTCAAATCAGCACAACGAATCACCAGGTCTGAACTGCCAGCCATCCAGACCTTTACAAACAGCACTGTAGGAGGAAGGCCCAGAGGACCCTGTCTGATCCCAGCCACCCCAGCCATACACTCTTCAGGGACAGTTTCTACCCACAAACCATCAACCAACTGAGCTGCTGAAATATCGAGGAGGATATATTTCCTTTACTTATATAGTTTATCTTATTTTTATTTAGTGTTACTTATGTGCAGTTTTACTCTTCTCTGTACAATATTGAGGGGCCTAAGAATTTCATTGCTGGTATTGTTACCTGTATATGGGAGGGATAGCACTACGTTAGAGGAGAGCAGAGTTAATTCCAAGCTTCCAGAGATCCATGAATGTTGTAGATATGAGGATTGTGTACTTGTGAGTTGAGGAGGGAAAATTTCAGGAGGAGGCAGCTAGGCAAGCTTTGTGGGTGTTTGGGCCAGAAAAACCAACCACGTCTGTTACTGAGTCCAGAGAGCAAAGGACTCCAGGAGGGCAGGCAGGTAGGTGATAGGTGAGTATCTGAGTCCAGATACAGGCCATATATGGCCTGTATCTGGACTCGGGTGACTTTGCAGACGAGTAGTGCATTATTGTGCACTACTCGTCTTTTTGTGTATAAAATGTGTTATATGATAGGTGGGAATATAAAAAATTGTTCTATTTTGAACAGCTTCATCTGACTAATATTATACACAGCCTGCTTATACATGTTAGAATATTTTACATTTTTCCATAATAACAAAGTCTCATACAAGAACTTTCACTAAGAGCAGAATTTTATCAACACCTTTGACCAAAGTGTGACCAACAGGTTCACAAAGACACGACGTATTTCAGGACAGCTGGATGACACTACAGGAGGCTGTACAGACCTTGGTATTTAATAAAGTGACGATGGCAGCCACAGTTTGACAATGAATACTTTGTCACTTCACTAATTGAGCCTTAATTCACCCAAAATGACGACATAATTAACTGTACAACAATGTCATTCACCCAGGATCTCTCCTCTTCACCCATTCCCTCTGTGGTCTCGTTAAGAGCCACGACTGAGCGACAGACAGGAAATCAGATCATAAAGGTGTCATCATGTCACCTCATCACTTCTGTTCCCATTTCAATTAACAGATCACTTCTGGTCTGTATTTTCAGGACAGATTTCCCAGCATGTGGTCCTGCGCTGCTCTTTGCTGGATGATTGCTCAGACATTTGGCAGTGGAAATCAACACTTTATATTGGTTGTTGTGATACTTTAAAGTAAAATATCTTATCTATTTGCACCACAGTTTGAAACAATCACTAACACTTGTTTCACTTCCATGATATTTTCAGAGTTCAACTATTCAACAACGTTCTCTATTTACATAGCAACCTTATTGTCCTTATTTTGCCCCTAATCATATTCTGCAATAATTACTGTTGTTCTCTGGATAAAGGGAATTAGCTGTTGTTCACACTTGTTTTCCCAAGAAAATTCTCCAAAGTTAATCAGAATTTGGTTGGTATCCTCATCCTATGGTAGCTGGGATGGTTTCCAGATTATCTATCTACTTCACAATATAATATAATATAATATAATATAATATAATATAATATAATATAATATAATATAATAATATAATAACAAAGTCTTTCTATACACATCAGTATCAAATCATACACTATGGTATTAGTTTTTTACTTGAGCCTTTTCCCTTTTGTTGACATATCTGTAGACAAAGACGTGTTTGACACTCTCTCACAATGCCTACAGGATTGTGTTGTACAGGGGACTGACAAATTAAAGAAATAACTAAAACGTTTTTCATCTTGTAAGTTTCAGATGTCATTGAGTAAGGGGCTTTGGCACATGATGTAGGACCCATTATTCTAAGTTTATTCATTTCAAGTTGTGCTAAATCAGGAGCGAGCGTAAATTTGTTTGTTTATTTTATCTTGTGCTTTTTGTTTTTAAAATGTTCTTCGTCGTTATTGTTCTATTAATGTAAAAATAAAATAAAATGTAAATTTTATTTCCTGATAAAGTTCGTTAACCAAATACGTTGCTACGGAGAAGGATTAGAGCCACTGGGTGGGCACGTTTTTTTTTTTTTCATCTGGAAATGAAAAAAAGACGTGCCCACTTTTTTCCCCAGTGGCCCCAATCCTCTTCCGTATGTTTATTACATCTTTTAAAAAAGTAGTTTTATTTTAATGGGTGCCACTAGCACTGTTATGCACTAGTCTGAGTACAAAACGGTACTCGAAGTGTTCTGTATTTCATTTTCCCAGCGGAACTCAAGCAGGCGGACCATAAATACACGGGCTGTTTTTAAGGGGACTCATAACAGCGTAGAACGCTATGTTGTCTCGTGTGTTAGAGGTATGTTTAGTCCTTTAAATGTAGGTCTCTGGGGAATATAGAAAATGTGAAACCATAAGCGCCTTCGTCGACCACATTTCGTCTGTTAAATTTATCTAAGCGTTACTTTGTCGTGAAGCTCGCGTCTTTCCTGACCCCGGCACACCTCTGAGCCCGCAGGTTCACACTGAATAACTGCCTGTCATGTGTGTACCACACTGTGTTTGTGCAAGTTAACCGAGATTACCCACTGTAATCACTAATAATTTCAAACGAAGAGCTCTCGTTTTGTTGCAGTTCGTCCTGCGGCAGTGTGGAATAACTGTAACCCGTTCAAAGGTTGCGGTTTGATTTGACATTTCTAAGTGAGCACATTTTACTGAGCTGACTGCTAAAGGTCCTAAAAACAGTTCACATATTTGCAAAAGACTCTCCTTATGATGGTGAATGCAATTGTCTGATGTCAGCATCGCACTTACGCAAGAATGAACCAAACAATAGAGAAGGATCTGTATGCTGTCCTGGGAGCAAACCCCTCAGACTCGGTTCAGCAGCTCAGACACAGGTACCAGCAGCTGGCCTTACAGGTAAATCCATTCTCTATTTGTTCCATCTGTCTATAGACCCATACTACCTATATGCATGCAAAAGCGGTCTACCCTCATGTATTTCCATTTTGTTGTCCACATTGTGTGCCTTTTCCCTCATTTCAGTCCCTGGAGCTGACCAGATTTTTTTTTTTTTTGGCCTAGGCAACTTAAGGCTAACCTGTGTATTTTTTAAGCATAAAAAGGCTCCTAACTCAGTGATGAACCAGTGTTATGTCTATACACAAACAATTTGGGAACAAATCCACTTTAGATGTTATCTTTACACACTTTGTTACTAGCAGCCAGTTCCTTTTGTTTGAAAACGGAAAGGTCGTCCTGTTTTGAGCCACCACGTCATACCATTTGGAAAGCATCTGATCATTGCATTGTCATCATGATAAGATTGTATGAAATGTGGCGTTTGTATTCATTCTCACCACTGCATTTACATCTGATAAGTAATGCAGTGGAAGCGTATGCAGTTTTTTTTCTAATAACATATCTTAAGAGGAGGTGGATAAGGGATCAGCCCCAGCACATGTGGAACTCCATGACTGTCATTTGTGCATGGAAGGATTTTGTTTGATGAAGAGAAGCTAGCAATAAAATGCTGTCATCAGTTTTGTTAAATGGCGCACAGATATTTAGCTGGAGGATAGCTATTAGCGACAAGTGTGTAAAGCTATTAGAAAATTGTTGGCCAAGACTTTTAAGCCAACTGACCCACATTTGACTGCCTTAGGTGCCAAAAGGTGCCCAGATGAGACTGTGCTGTCTAACTAATTTCCGTGTATTTCTGTTGCATCCATTAGAATGTATGTATCTAGTATCAATAATAAGCAGTAGCTCGGGTGGTAGAGCAGACATCGACCTATCACAAGGTAGTTTGATTCGCAGCCCCTCCAGTTTGCATATCAGAGTGTCTTTCAACTTGCAGGAGAGATAACCCAATGCATCCATGAGAGTGTGACTGTGTGTGAATGTTAGACAAGACACTTGGGCAGGAATAAAAGTGCTTTTAGTGCTCATAGTAGAAAAGCACTGTGTAAGTGCCAATCCCTTTGTTTTTTTGGACAGCTGTCTGGGTCTTCTGAGCCCTCCAAATGTCAGATATTTGCAATAAGTTCATACATAGAAGATGGGGTGTCTGAATATACGTTTGTTTGTGTGTGCACAAATCTGCAGTACCACCCAGACCGTCTTGGAGGGGATTGTTCTTCCGAAGCAGAGTCTGGTGTGAAGAAGTTTCTAGAAGTTGACGCTGCATGGAGGGTCCTTAGTGACCAAACCACTAGGACACAATATGACTTGCAAAGAAGAGGTGGGACTTTAAATTGTGCTTCATTTACTTTATTTACTGATAAGGTCCGTGATGGTTTTCTTTGACGGGAAAAAATGTTTAGTATTACTTATGTTGATGTAGTTTTATTTTTCACTGACCAAGACTGGCACAAAAACGTGAAAATGCATATCTTCTCTTTAAATCTCGTGTTGTTGTTTGATGGGAAAACACAGTTTTCCTATGTTGTTTTTTTTGCTTTGTTTTTTTTGTTTTTTTTTAAAGAAATGTAAAATTTTAATCTTGAAAATTCAGACTTTTTTTCCCTGGTTTTCGCTCCAACTTTCCGAACTCAATCATCTTTTTTTTTTAATTTGAACTTGAATGTTCAGCATGAATGCAGTATATCAGCGAAATGCTACAGCTCACCAGACATTATTAATAACCTAGGATTATTTACCAGCAGCAGAGTACAGTGAATGCACAGTCCACCAAAATTTGCTCTAACCTCAGTCTTGGAGCAGAAAAGAAATCTCTTTCAGCAGGCTGGATATGTTTGACAAATATTATGGATGGAATAAAGTACCAGTACTTCAAAATATACAATATTTATACACAAGTACCAAATATGAATACTGTCATTTAAACATGCTGGCTCTGAAAGTAATGATGTATGAAGTAGGGCTGCCACGATTAGTCGACTAGTCACGATTACGTCGACTATCAAAATTGTCGACACGTCGTTTGAAGCTTTGTAAGATTCCAAAAGATGCAGGAATAAGTAGTAGGATTTCCGAGTGTAATAACGGACTGAAACAGAAGATGGCAGCACTGCATGTACAAGGATGCCAGCTGCCGTTAAACTACGAAGAAGAAGAAGCAGTGTCTGGTATCTTAGCTGTGTCCAAATTCAGGGACCGCATCCTCCTGTGGCCACATTGTAACTTACGTTACAGCAACACGACGAAGACTGTCCAAATTCAAAGACTCCGACAAATGCGCCTTTCATTTCCCCAGATTTGAAGGATGGGTCGGGTGCATACTTCATGGCCCAACCTATCCCAGAATTCATAGCGCGGCCCAGCTCAGTTTCCAACAATGGCGGCAGCTAGTTAGTTTTAATGTTACTCTTATTATTCTTTCTGGGTCACAAAATAAACGTTTAACATATTTTCAGGCGAGAATTTATCTGTGTAAACTTCAAATATCTGCTCAGTTCATCAAGACACCAAATATTTTCAAAAGCGCTCCGACGTTTTCTGAGACGTCTGTTACCCACCAGCTCGATAGCTAGCCGGGGGCTAGGTCACTAGAGCCCAGAACACCGGACACCCGGCAAATCGTTTTCAAACCCACCGCCGTCTTTCGCTACTCAGGTTAAACATGATATATAAGTCACTTAGATAACTTAAAAATTTTATTGTTTGGCTTTTTTCAGTATTTTATTTGTCCCTGAGTAAATCAGTTTGGCTGAGATTAAAGTTATAGTTTTTACACAGCTGAATAAACATCAAGCAGACAACTGATTATCAGAAGTGTGAGATGCTCGAGAATATACTCCGGTGTCCTGTTATATTTTAGATAGCAAGGAGCAGACGGCTGAGTTGATTAAACTCCACCGAAACAATCTGCAGATTTCATTAAAATGTAATAAACTATCATCTTGTCTTTATTTTTAGTTAGCACCTTAAACAGTTAAAGCTGTAAGCTAATGATAGTTAAGAGCAGATGCTGCTGGTGCAATAAGCTGTACGTTTTACGTCCAGTGGATGATGATCTGATTAGTCGACTAATCGCAAAAATAATCGGTGACTAGTCGACTATCAAAATAATCGTTTGTGGCAGCCCTAGTATGAAGTGTCCAGTGACATTGGGATTTATGGGTTGGCTGTAGCTCAGGACGTAGAACAGGTCATCTCCTAATCAGTAGGTTGGTGCTTCTGTGTGTGGCTACTCCAGCCTACAATCCAAATATCCCTGGGAATTAGACAAGTTGCTCTCTGATGCATCCATCAGACTGTTAATGTGTATGTTAGACAGAAAGCACGTCATACAAGTGGTAAACTGAATGGGTTTATGACACAAGGACCCAATGCACATAACGTTATGGGATGCCTGAATGTTTATGTATAATAGTTTTTGTCCTTTTGACAAGTTCAATTCTGTTTTATTTATATTGTGCCAAATCACAACAACAGTCACCTCAAGGCACTTTGTATTGTAGGGGGAAAGACTCTACAATAATACAAAAAGTCAGAGAAAACCCCAACAATCATATGAGCAAGCACTTTGGAGGCAGTGGGAAGGAAAAACTCCCTTTTAACAGGAAGAAACCTCCAGCAGAACCAGGCTCAGGGAGGGGCGGCCATCTAACACGACCAATTTGGAGTGAGAGAAGGAAGACGGGATAAAGAAGCTGTGGATGAAGCTCTGGGCAGCTTTTCACCTGCCACACACAAGCTCACACCACACAGCTCCATCAAGTTCTCCACCTCTGCTCTGGGCCCCGGAAGCTACTCAAATAGGGAACCCATGATTAGACGTAATTTTCACTTAAGTGATTTTATTTTAAAATAAGTCGTATCAGCCTGGCTATAGCCTAGCCAAGGTGTTAACTTACTCACGTGGTGAGTATGGATTCACTGCCATCTGCAGTCACTGTGTGGCAAAGGTTTGTTAAAAATAAAATATGCATAGATGGTTTCAAAACTGTAAGAAATAAGATATTTGTTTACCTCTGGTGTGTTTTATGCGTATGTTCCTGAAAGCACTCGTCTCTCCTTCATTCTTTATCCTATTTTAAATTCGGACTAGTATAGCAGCAATTATTCTTCACACAGTGTTACGCTAATTAAAAGCTAATCAAAGTTTAGCACTAATTATACATGGTTCAGAGTCATTATCACTGTCAAACTGCATAACTTGATAATGACTGTTTTCTCAGTGAATTGTAAAAACAAAGAAAAAGTAAGTGTGAACATCTATCTTTTCACCCGTCTGTCCATCCTTCCATTATCAGTATGTCACTCAGTTCATTTATCCACCCTACAGTCATTTGCACTATTGTAGTGTTTACTATCGTCTATCCCAATGCACTTGACTTGTAAAAACCCTATATAAGATGTTATCTGAATGAATACAACTTTTCTGGGGGGTTAAGTAGGAAAAAAGACTGTAAAATTCAGAATGATTTACATTTTTAGTACATTTTGATTTACATTTTGAGAGCAGACTGTGACATAATAACTTTAACAGCAAATGTTAAATAATATTGCTTGTTTTTTCTATAACTGCAGCTACTAATAATGATGCATTGTCACTTCTGCAGCATGGACACTGAAACAGGATTGGCCAATAGATTCTACAGTCTATGTGGATGACATGACCTGGGATGATGGTAATGACACATTATGTACACTAAACATTCCCCCGGAAACCATATTTAGAGTGGCAGGTGCAAGTAAAGCTCTTTGAGTGCTCATGTAGCGTAGAAATGCTCTATACAAAAATCAGTCCATTTAAAGTAAATTATGTGTTTACCTTTATGAACCACCATAGTGCAAAAATACTATCTTATGCCTGTGAAACTGTGTCATCTTTGGCCTTTTTTAACTAGATTCTACTAAAGAAACTGGAAAGAAAATAATGTTTTGTTTTCTTTTTTTTACAAGCTGCTGGTAACAAAGTGCCTTAAGCTACAATTTAAAATTAAGTTTTTGCTAAATTGTTTATTGTCTGTATCGACACAAGGCGGTCTCATCACTTGAGTTGGGTGGGTTTTTTTTTTGACTTATTCATAGATTAGTGGTAAATGACAACTGTTACACCCCACTTAAAAACAAAGTATTATCTGGGGTGGGGGTAATTATTAACTGCCACA
The DNA here is from genome assembly GCF_018398535.1 of Haplochromis burtoni. Lineage (NCBI taxonomy): Eukaryota > Metazoa > Chordata > Actinopteri > Cichliformes > Cichlidae > Haplochromis > Haplochromis burtoni. Next base: position 825,733 of record NW_024582530.1, on the reverse strand, counting down.
AAGTCGACGTCGTTAAAACACTGTTTATTTCACAATTCCAAACGAACCAATTAGGCCCAAATAAAACACAGGGAAGCTCTGTGTCAGGTAG
>NW_024582530.1:811197-825021 GCF_018398535.1 Haplochromis burtoni | reverse complement strand
TACATATGCGTACCGAACCGAAAGCACTGTATCGAACGGTTCAATATCGATACGAGTATTGTTGCACCCCTAGTGTCAGGGTCTCCAAGGCCAAAACGACAAACAGAACAGCCCAGTCTAGCTAAAAAACAAAGTAAGACCACTCTATCTATAAGAAAACAAAATACAATGACTGTGCTCCACGTCTTGCCACAAAACATGAGAAAAATGGTTGAAACAAAATGGCAGAAAACAACTACGTGCTTTCACTGTGGTTCACAATTGTCTCTGTAAAGGGACACCTTTACTCACAAATATTAAAAACCAATGTTACACCAAGTTTCATAAATTGACACCGCTACAACCTGCTGCCCAAACCACTGCAGCTCACAGCCCAGGGAAAAGGGAAGGAAAGAAGGCGCGGCATTTTGAGATACAGTGGCTGACGAGCTGCAAAACATCTCAGCTGCTGCTTATGAGGCAGACCTGGAGCATAGGAGGAGCAAAAGCTCTCTCACATGGGGAGAGCCCCTAGAGGTCAGCGACTGTAACAACAACAAAGTTCCCTGAAAATAATTAGCTACAATAAGTGGACTAAAAATGTCCAAATGAAAACTTTGAATGACCTATAGAAAGGACTCTTACTTAATACCACTTTAAAAAATTACAAGAACTCAGGCTCAGCACTATTTTTGTTTTCTCAATTTTTATTTACCATTTCATGCTCTGTCTGTATATTTTCACGAGTACTGTCCCAGATGTACTTGGTTACAGCTGGTAAATTTCTTCCATCTCTAATTTTGAAAGTATGTTCTGTCAGATCAGGGTCTATATACACACTCCTGTCGCTGTGGAGGAGTATTCAGTGTCACTGAGGAGGAACTGGAGGAGGAGCCACAGAGGAAACAGCAAGATGAAGGTGAAAAGGAAACGAAGGAAGGACGGCACAAAGGAGCAATTGTCTGCTGTGATACCTGTTCTCTCAGTGTGTATGTGACGTGGTCAACTAATGAAAAAGCTCAAAAATGTCAGTAATATTAATACTTTTTTTTATAATTTCCAACTCTGACTCTGAGCCTTTCTTATAATCATTAGTATTGACATTTTCCTTTCAAGTGTGCACCAGTCAATTATATGATCAATACTGGCTTAAAGCTGAGACTCTCAGCTCTTAAATGTATTGCATTATCCACAAACCTTTATTTTGGAATCCCCTGTTTTTGGTATCTCAAATGTAATTGGAGAAATCGACACTAAACAATATTATACAATACTACAATATTATAGCAAGGACCACAACAATCCGAGCAGGCAGATCTTGAAGAAAGAACTCCCTTTTAACAGGAAGAGACCTCTGACAAGAGCAGGTTCAGGGTGAGTGATGGAAAGAGACGAGATAATCAAACTCACTGGTTCTTACCTTGTGGAGAAAATATTTTCTCTTAAAGTTTTCTCTTCAGGGTAGACTTTGATAAAACTATGCCTACTCCAACAGCAGTGGTGTCAAACATGCGGCCCGGGATCCAGAATCGACCCAGCAAAGACTTCAATCTGGAGCACTGGATAGCTTTGGAAAATGTGAAAGGGGGCATGGATTTTGAATTTTAACTGTATTTCCATACAGTTGAAAATCTATGGAAAATGTAATTCCATTGTGTTCTTGATAGCCAGCTTTTCCTGGTTATTATGACCTCTCTCACAGCCATTCATGCTACCACAAATTAGTTATGAAACAGATAAACAATTAAAGAAAAAACCCTGGTTTTTGTTTTGTTTGTTTGTTGTGATGATGTATATATGTATTGCCTTAAACAGTATTTGGATTCCAAAAATGCAAGATGGAAAGATCATCTGAAATATTGTGCAGTATACAGTTGTATTTTACTTAATTGTGCTGTTTCACTGCAACGTTTTCACCCTTCAGCTGTAAAAACCTGATGGGACATTGTCATCCATCCCTGGTGGCGAGGTGGGCGGTATGGCCAACCAAATTTGTGAATACAGTAACCCGAGAACAAGATTATGTAGGATTTTTTTTAAAAATTGGTACCATTAGGTGCATACTAAAAATCTTGGATGAATTTGAAACTTGCGAACTCGAACTCAAGGACAGAGGTTTTCTAACGATTGTGTGAATGCTATAACTCAAGAAGGAAATCACCATAGGTCACAGATGTCAAACTCCAGGCCTCGAGGGCCGGTGTTCTGCAGGTTTTAGATGTGTCTGTGATCCAACACAGCTGATTGAAATGGCTAAATTACCTCCTCAACATGTCTTGAAGTTCTCCAGAGGCCTGGCAATGAACTAATCATTTGATTCAGGTGTTTTGACCTGGGGTGATATCTAAAACCTGCAGGACACCGGCCCTCGCGGCCTGGAGTTTGACACCCCCCATAGGTGCATCTGCTGGGAGGCTGAGGGGGAGCACTTGTGGCTGCCTTTATTTAAAAAAGAATATCTTAAAGTATTTGATGGATTATTCCAAAATTTCATAGCATCATTATAAATTCTCAAATTTTCTACAATAAAGGTTTTTATACAAATGTGCCAGAGTTTCTTTGAGTTATTGGGTTCAACAGAACCTAAAACCCTAGGCAGAGATAATTAGTGCGATGGCAGTGATTATCAGTAATATTATTGTTGGTTATCCAGGCTTTCTTGGTCCTGCTTTGTCACGCTTCCAATAAAGGAGCCATTTGATGTATCATTTAATTCAAAAGGAAGCTATTAATTGCTCCTTACTTCAGTAAAGAAAATGGGTGATTCCTAATTATTAAATTTGTAAGTGAAAAAAAAAAAATATATATATATATATATATATGTGTCACTAGTCAGTGTTCAGTCTGCCTGCTCTTTGTTTCTGAAATGACAGCTTCTGTCAGCTGCTGACATTATTAATGTACTGACCAACAGATTGTCTTTATAAATCATATTCTTTCTCCTGTCATTCTTATATGTGGTTTTAAATCCATGCCGTCAAAAGTCATGTTCACCTCTGGTGTATAAAATGACATGCTGGACAGCAGGGCTGCTCAGTTGTTGAATCACAAAGGTGATGCTGCTTTTACTGGTATTGTAGATTAATGTTATTTGGAAGCTGGTAATGGAATCATGGGAATTGTTCCAAGGTAATGTGACTCAAAAGAAGTAGAGGATGAGGTCTCATCCCCTCGGGAGTTTACCTGTGAGGTTTTACATAGACACAATGAACTGAGTCTGTATACTTGCTGTGGCCCTTGCTACATGTCTGAACGTGCCTATTGGCTGGCATGATGGTGCTGAGCATAACCAATTCTTTTCAAGTGCATCAGACAGCACAGAAACTAACAGACCTTTTTTGTGGTCCCATCACAAGATGTTGCTATGGTGCCACTGGAAAACAACATCTTAAATAGACTATTTAAGCAGTATATTTTAGATCAGAAGAATTACGCGCTGCACACAGTCAACAGCAACATGCCTCCTGCTTGAATTTCAGTTTAGAGCTCACCATGTTTTTCAAAACTATATCTTTTGCCACAGTGTAACTTGGTTAAGGATTCGACTGTATTCACAAGAAAGCATACAGTTGAAAAACCTAGTGTATGGCCAATGATCTTATCCCATGTTTGTTTACGTTTGGCTCCGCCCATTAGAGTGTTATACTTCACTGAATCCCTGCTGCTGTCAACACCCAACCACTGCACTATGCATGTGTCCGTTCTGCTGCCGTTAGTAAACTATTTTTGAATCCTATACAAAATGTATATACATGTACTTACTTACACATATCTAATAATTTTGCACTCTCCCTGCATGGCGGTCTTTATCCTTTAAGCGCAGGCCCTCTACCAGAGGCCTCGGAGCTTGACGGTCCCGCGCACTATCTTTGCTGTTCCTAGGATTGTGGTCTTCTGTACAGTGATTTCACATGTTTTTCCTGAGATCTGCTCGAGTCATTCAGCAGCATCTTTTCACAGCCTGTACTGGGATTTTTCCTGGTGTGTCTCTATGGATCTTGTGCTTAAAACGTTTGCCTGTGCTGCCATGATAAGTCCCTCTGTGCTATCTTTCAGTCCAGCTCTGTCCAGCCACTGGTAGGATTTCTTGGTATCCGCCACTTCTATCCGCCAGCGGGGCATGCCATGCACGAGCCTGTTCATCCATGATGGTTCTTTTTCTTGCTTCTCTTCTTTCTGTGATTTCTGCTGCCTGAGCTGTTCACTATCAGTTGTGGCCATTTTCCTGTTTCTTGATGTACTTGGGGATCTTTGTTGTTTCATCCTGGACAGTGGTTCTTACACTCACTAGTCCCCTGCCTCCTTCCTTCCTCTTAGCGTACAGTCTCAGGGTGTTGGATTTGGGGTGAAACCCTCCATGCATGGTAAGGTAAGCTTCCTTGTCTAGATGTCAGTGGTTTGTACCTCCTCCGTTGGGCAGTTGATTATCCCAGCAGGGTGTCTGACGACTGGCAGGGCGTAGGTGTTGATTGCCTGGATCTTGTTCTTACCATTCAGCACTTGCCTCACTCTCTGCAGCTATTTGGTGGTAGCGGCTTTCCTAGCGGCCTCTTCATGGTTCCCATTTGGCTGTGGGATTCCCATGTAGCTGTCAGTTTCTGCAGTATTGCCTTCTGGAGTACAATCCCACAAGTTCTGACTACCTTCCTTCTCTTTGTTGTGATCCAACTACACTTCTTCAGTCCAAATGGCACTCCGATGTCATATATATACATTTATGATTTAATAAATTAAGTAAATACGTACACACTCAAACAACCTTGAGTATTGTCAAAACACTGATAATATGGTTATAAAAAACTATAAAAGAAAACACAGACACATGTGCACACACACACACGCATGCTGTGACTCAGAAAAAAATTATCCTGTGACTACATAGAGGTCCTAACCCTCCAGTTGAACCCAGTACCCTAAATGACAGAGCTATTCTCCTCTCAGCAGGGCTGCGACAGACACACAAAGGGATAACGACTGGTAATGACTCTCATATCTTTGGTCACTCAGCCTGCAAAGGTCACATCTAACAGGAGATCTGAGTGATGATCATCTTTCATCCATCCGTCCATCTTTGCATTTTTCAAAAATAGGAGTTCAAAATTAGGGGTGAGGGGCAAATAGTTGAGATTTGACAGAAAAGAAGATGAGAAGGAGTGACACATATTGTCTAAATTTTTCACTAATTATTTTCCTCTCTAGCAGTAACAGTCAAGAGTGCAGGGGAGATTATGTGGGTGGGGGAAGTGGTGTGTATATGTCTGTGTGTGTTGAGGGAGTGGGCAGGAGGAGGAGTTGACAGCTGATGTGTAATTGAGGGTTGGTAGAATATTGATGTGACAGACACAGAGACATGCTGAGATGTGCTGGGACACAAAATCCATTTCACCTGCTCACCACCTACAATTAGGCTCCTTTAGATCACTTTCTAACCATTTTCTGGACAAAAACTCATTACACCCCACCCTGCTAGGACCCCCTTTTCTCATCACACTGTAAAATCTTAAAATCCATTTAATTAAACCAAATGTAATTCAACTTATCTTTTTTAACATGTTTGGAAAAAATAAATAAGGTTAGAATAAAGTTGGACTGTTTTTGGACTGTAGTTCAGAGTGAAATTATATAGACTAGAGTTTGGATCTGTTTCATTATTAATTTTACTCCAATCATGTCAGTAATATTTTACAGAAAACTGACCTTAGATCAGTTTATTGATTCAGTCACAACCGATGCAGGGAAGCTAAAAGCGTCAACATGCCTCACTGAAAGTAAAATCGCTGCTACAGTCTTCTGGATCATGTAAACTGAAAACACACGCAAGCCAATCAACCTGTCAAGAGAGCATGATGATTTCTAATGAAAGACGTTTTTGATGGAAGGAATGATTCACGAACAACGTGGAGCATAATAAGAATAGAACCAAGCAATAATATGATATTTTAAAAAATGTAATTTCAATTGAGTAACGTCTTTGTAAATAATTTCTGTCTTAAAATTCATTACAATCTAATTGAAAGGTTAATACATTTAAATATCAGAATGATTTAAATACAAATATTAGCAATGCTGTTCCTTTCAGAATGTGCCAATCTTGAATCCTCCTTTTGTTTATTTATTTATTTTGGAAAAAAATGGCTTGGCGGCACTGTACATGACCCTACTACTACCAAAGAAGACTATGTATACTGTATATATAGAATCCAGTGTATTTAAGTATCTTATTTTTGGAAAGTTGAAGTCATTCACATCCATGAGTTTTGGAACCATGACACGTCCACATTGCACCCATCTTTTGATGGATGTTTTCAGCAGAATAATACATGATGATGCATGATCATTAGTTCACTGTACTGAAGTGGCATCAGTCACCAGATCTGGATCCAGCTTTGGGCTGTGTTCGAACAGAAGATTTACGTCATGGATGTGCAGCCAGTTAGTGATGTTAATATGAACCAAAATCTCCGGGTTAGGAATGTTACCAGGACTTTGTTGAATCTATAGTAGGAAGAATTAAGGCTGAAGAAAAGCAAACGAAGGTCCAAATTGCTGCTTGTGCGACATACCTAATTAATTGGCTGGTATTGTATTTTGCCTACTTTTTTTAAAAAAAACAAAAACAAAAACAAAGGGAACTTACAACAATATGACTATAACCATTTAGGAAGGGCTTGTGTGACAAAGCAAGTCACAAATGGCACAAGCAATAGCAAAACACAACCGACCCCTCTATGTTTTGGCATTTTTGGACTGGACATAGAGGGAAGGCTGCCTACTGAGAGGTACACAGAATAGAGGGCAGTGTTTCCTGGCTGAAGTTAAGCTGCTTCATTCTTGGTTTAGCGTGAGTAAGCTCTGATGGCTCACAAGGCCCCAAAAGGCCTCAGGCCACCACTCACTTCAGTGTGTGCTTTGCTTAGTCTGCCCTCTCTGCCTGCCCCCTGTGTCTCTACACTCACCCCCCAGAACGCTGCTGTCTTTTTATTATCAGTGAGATCTGTTGATATGCAGAATTTCAGCTCATTAAATGAAAATGAAATTATCAGTTGTACTTTATTAACAGATTACTTTCTTTTTTTAGATTAATCTCTCAAATTGTATGCTGTTTATGATATAATATAACGTAAAACATGTAATATAAAGTTATTAATTTAACAGAAAATAACATTCTAAAAAGCACAGCTAAACGTGGTTGCTTTTTGTTCATTTTTTTCTTAATGCTTTAATGCCTTATGTGTTTTAATTGAATTCTTTCCACAGAAAGTGAATCAGGAAAATGTACAGGAAAGAAAATCAGTCTTATTTGGCTAAAATCTCTGGTACATGATTTTGACTACATAAAATATATTATTTGACTGTTTTGTTTTCTACTTAGTTTTATCACTGATAACATGAAAATAATAAAAAAAAACAACCTTGTATTTCAATAAAAAATGATCCCAGTGTCAAATATTCTGTAATGATTGCAGCTTAAAAGCACATATAGATTTGATAAAAGATATATGATGATATATAAACAAAATCATATTGATTATCTAATTATAAGTTAATGTGCAATCTATACTCTTCCTTCAAGAATCTAATCTAATCTAATCTCTTCCTATCTACATCATGGTACAACAGCTTGAATCCACCTCTAATGCTCCTGCCCTTAATTCCCTTACATCTGATATCTACACACACACACACACACACACACACACACACACACACACACACACACACACACACACACATTATTTCTACTTTCTTTCTCTCCACCACCTGTTTGGGGCTTTTCTATGTGGGACGCTACGTTCAGATGAACAGAATAAAGTTTTGGGGATGTTTTCTATGTGGAGTTTGCGTGTTCTCCCGTGTATAGGTGAGTTCTCTATGGGTACTTCAGCTTCCTCCTACAGTCCAAAGACATGCAGTTAGTGGTGTTAGGTTACGTCTTTGGTACAGGAACGTCGCACGACGCCTTCCACAGTCAGATGGTCTGTGGGCCACTCTTGCTCTTGTTGTTGGTCTGTCAGCCGTGGAGGAGAGCGAAGTTCTAACACACAAGCTGAAAAGCATTTAATCATAACTAATGATTAAATGCAGAGTGATGTGTAAACATATGAGTGAAAAAAGATGACTGAAGAAGAAACCCATCAGCCTAGGCTTATTGTAGCATAGCTGCGGGGATTCAGTAAAAAAGAGGAAAGACCTATTGGATGATGTGAGAGATGCATCTGGGCCTTCAGGTGGTCCATGTGTATGCGTTTGCTGCACTGGTAGTAAAAGCATACGTGGGCAGACAAACACAATTCTAAGAGACTGAGACCTTTATTCGTCAGACTGTGCTGATGAATAAAGGTGGTCATAACAAATAATGACTTTCAAGCATGTTACAATTGTATGAACTCTGTTTTTGCCTTATATGCTATATTTAATTGTATGTTTGCACATCTTTCAATAAATCAGTGGACCCATTTCCTATTTTTGGAATATAGAAATAAAGGAGGGATGGCTCCAGTCTTTCACAGTACTCTACATGAACTCCATTCCCCTGCTAAAACCTGTACAGTGTTAAAAGAAAAGGAAGAAGACAGATAAGTGGAGAGCGGAGAGTCCATCATTACATGCTGAGCAGCTCTGTGGACAGCTGGAAGCCTCGCTTCAGCATAAGCCGAATTCTGTTCTGACATTCAAACAGTATAAAAGCGTTGACAGGAGCAGCTTTTCAAATGTGACCTGATTGCTGAGAGCAAATGTCCTGTTATTAACAGCGCTTCTGCATGTGCTGATAAATGAAGTGAAGCGCAGAGGACAGCAGACCTGTCACTTCTTGTCACTCCTTCTCTTTCTCTACAGGACAAAAAAGGATTTGAACAGAGCAGTCAAAGAAATGTCAGAGAAGAAATATCTTTAGTTTTCTTCCATAGTGTTCAGTAGTTCAACGGTAATTAATGATAGTGATTTGGAAGGCATTAAAAACAAAACAAATGAGTAAACAGTAAAATATTTCAACATAATTGCACGTTCCATTTTATACTTTACTTTAGCAAACTTATGTTTACAAAGTGTGATTTGGGAATTTGTTCATCACACTCCATATTTTCCATTATGTACTTTTATAAATAGTTGTGAATTATTGTGCAGTGACTTTTACAGAAAGGCAAAAACAATGTGGCGACCACCACCACCACACACACATAACAAAACAGAACAGGACCAGACTAAAACATCAAACATTGTACTGCCTGTCTTTTAACTATTACCGAAAAACATTGACCATTTTTCTTTGATCTAACAATGGGAAGTGGTGGTATTATTTATTTATTTATTTATGTACAAAAAACCAATTAAAAACTATGAAAACACAGAACTATCAAAATTGAAAATGAATGTCCTCACATGTGGATCTCATTTTTCTGAGAAAAAAAAAAACAGGTAAAAAAAATAAATCTGGTAATTCTTTGTTTTTACATTCGTCAGGTCCCAATCAGCCCAAATAGCAAAGAGAAATTAAAAATGCATGCCATGAAAGAGGTCGGGTTATAGAAGGTTAAGATAATCCAGTTCAGCCCAGGCACAACGCATTGCTGAGGCAGGACAGCAATGTGTTGTCGATGTGGAGTTGTCGTAGTGGAAGTACTGACCAGCACTCAGTCCCAGAAACTGGAAAAACGCTTGCTCTGGTGTAAAGCCACAGTACTCAGCCAAAAAAAATTCTTCCTCTGCTGACAGGAGGCCTTCATTTGCAGGCAATACTATGGCGGCAGTGGTAGAGAGAAGCTGGAGAGTGAGTGGCAGGTGGTAGACTGAACCTGCCCACTCTTATGTAAAGGGTTGGGTACAGGAAGAGCAGTCAAAGATGAGACTCAGTGTCTTTGAGCCCCCCTCAAGCTAGGCTCCAAAATAGAGCGACTTGCACTCAAGGGCAAACCTAAACTCCTACCACAACATTTTTTACAGGAAAGAAGGAACTGCCTCTTGCCAATCACTCGAAGCTGAGTCCACTGGGTCCATACTGGTATTAAACTTCTATCACATGTTGCTGTGTGACAGGCAGGTAGTGGACCCAAATGCAGGACTTGTGAGATAGGAAAATGAACTAAAGACGATAGCTTTAATGCTGTAAACTGGAAGGAAAAAAAACAAAGACACAAATAATCCAGGAATATGTCTGGGGAACTGAAAAACACACTAAGCACACAACATGAGGAAAATTACAACAAGACTAGAAAAGTGGATATTTAAATACACACCAGGTAATTAGGGAGATTAAAACACCAGGGAACACAGCTGAACAAAGTCAGGAAAAACAAGACAGGGGAAGCAAATCCAAACACAAACCACACCAGATGAGGGACTAAAAAAAATAAAAAAGGAAGTGAGTAATATAGAGACCAAAACTAAGGCATATGAAGCTGAATTAAATTGGGACCACGGAGATAAGGCACATAGAGGCCAGACAGACACAGGGCCACAGGCAGGGGTCAAAGAAATAAAATGAATGAAAAAACCTAATAATGAACAAAACAAATCATGAATTCAAACCAGAACATGTAAAGTTGCCACAACCTACAGAAAACCAAGCCTGAGCCCAGACTTGAATGGATTGAAAATATCGGTTCCCAATATTTTTTTTTTCCATAACTGGGCAAAGTCTAATCGGCCTTCCTGTTTTTGGGTGTGACCAGAGATTTGCAGCTTGTTGTAAACACTCTGTATTTGGATTTGACAAATCTACAGCCTGTCTGTGAGGCCCTACCCTGTACCCTGTGGTACAGTCAAGCAAGCCTCCGCATTATTTTGCATTATGCATATATACTCTGCATTGCAGTAAGATAATGTAAGATCTTTTTTTAACCGATCTTCAAGTTAATGTGGTTTTAGCATTAATAAACACATCAAATTTTTCACTAACACTAAACAAAACAAATAATGTAATATGCAACAATGCGGAAACTGAAATATTGAAATATGATAAACTTACTAAAACCTGTGTGAAACTAGAATTTATATTTATATAATTACAGCAATATGCAGCATAAAAAGAAATAGTTTTAGTTTATATCGATTCAGTTTGATTTTCAAAATAAAAGCCCTTCACAATTGGTTATTTAAATCAAGTGTGATAACCAAAACAAAACCAGTATATACTAACTGTGAGAGTATACTTTAGAGCTACAGTGACACTAGCTTGTGGAAATAGGACATTTCCTTTTAAAAGTAGTTTGAAAAAAAGAGTTTTCAGTTTGAATCAGTGAATACTGCAAGAGTAGAATTCAGCTGTCTTGCTTGCCTGTAATAACATGTGATCTCGGTTCCAGATCAAATGTTTCTTAAAAAAAAAAAAAAAATTACACATAACATATAATGTAATTGCAATGAGGTATTTCTGTAGTCTATTGATACTAGATAGTGGAAAATGGGTGGGATTAAATAAGCTTATGCTTCTTCTTGCTCCTTTTTGATCATGATCATGAAAGTTATTTGGAGTTGTGGTTGCTCGTTTTCCTTTTGTTTTGCTTTGTTCATTTGTCTCTTTTAATTCTATTTTGTTGTACTTTTTCAACATGTTCAAAATAAAGATAAAAAAAAAGAAGAAGAAAAGGAAACAGTACAAAAGTGCACAAAGGTGGTAAATATGTCCCTATTGTGAAAATATACATTTTTAAAATATTAAATAATTACAATATTTCACATATTGTCTTTGTACTATTACAATCATAGAATTTCAATTATTGCAAATGATTGTACTGTAAATCATTCTGCCTTTGAGAGTTTTTAAACATATTTTAGCTGCATTCAAAGGAAATGAGGAAATGAAAGCAGCAGGTAAAATCTAATTTATTAAATCCCATGGTAACATTTGATTCAAGAGCTGGTCAAGCCTCCATTGACAAGATAATGGTAATGATAATGATGATTGTGTGCGTGTGTGTGCGTGTGTGTTTATGTCTGTGCATATGTGTATGTGTAGCTTTGTGACACCAATGAGGGAACTGTTATGACATGCCCGTTGCTATAGAAACCTCTGGGTGGGGCTATCTGTCAAGAATCATGTCTATTCCCTGAGGAGCACACATAAACGGTGTTGTTTTCCTCTGTGTGTGTGTGTTCGCGTGTGCACACAAGTTTATGTGTTTGAGCACATGCACACATATGTTTGGCTGGCTGAAACACAGCAGAGACTTTCAGGTTCCCTTTGTGTGTCATTTTAGTCCCCAGGGCCTAAAGCAAAACAACTGTAGTCACCAGCTAAACGATGACAAACACTGTTTGGGAGACTGATTGTGTGAGTTCTGTATCTGTATATGTGTAGAGGACAGAAATTGATATTAGCAACTGGAATCTGCAGCCCTAAAGAGACAATTTCTGGAAATTCCAGACTTGAAAGAAGAAAAAAGTATTTAAATGATATGTTTTAAGCTTAAATATAATTAATTAATTAAATGTAATTAAATTATACTTAGTGTGCTTATATTACTACTGCTTTGCATTGCTTGAATAAAATTGTACTCATCGTTCTGTAAGACCAGGAAAATGAGACTCTCGGCTTTTGTTAAAAGCTCAAAAGTTATTCCACAGATTACCATGAAATTTAGTACAGATACAGAACCATAAAGATCACGTTTTCATTTACCCTGCATTCACATTTACTGTAAAGTTTCAGTTATTGATTTGCAGTATTCTAATAACTAATAACTATCGTCTTAATGATGTGCCCACTGTTTTTTCTCAGCTTGCAAGCTGTCATTCCTTTTTTTCTTTCTTTCTTTCTTTCTTTCTTTCTTTCTTTCTTTCTTTCTTTCTTTCTTTCTTTCTTTCTTTCTTTACTTATTTATTTATCTTTATTTCTATGTTTTTTTTAATTAATGATACTTAAGTCTGAAATATTAATGACGGGTGCCTTGCCAGGAAATACTACCTCTCTCTCTCATCCCTCTATCCATTTTGTTTTATTACTATAATATAATATATATATATATATATATATATATATATATATATTATATAATATATATATATATATATATTATATATTATATATAATATGTATATTAAATATCCTGATTCATGTTTTTATCACATGTTGCTTGTATATACCCCCTTAAGGCCCGAAATATTGACATTATTCCAATTTGTTAAAAAAATTGAGAAATTTAATAAACGCAATCTGAACGATTTGTTTGAAAAAAATATCAAATTTTTTTAATTCCATACATTTTTAATTTGCTACATGTGCTACATTTAGCTTTTTATTTTTATTTTTTACAACAACAACAATTGCTTAAAAATGTGTTGTGCCATTTATTTAGAGGGGAAAACAATCACATCGATAACATAGAAGTCTCAAAACTCACAAAACACTACATGTGTCAGAAGAACAACACACACACACACAGATCTCATTAAATGATAATTCTAGCGTCTCTCAATGACAACTTCAACACTACACACAGACGTAGCATACACAACACAGATCTCATTAAAAGATTTATTATTCTTTTTTCTTTCTAAATATAGCGTCTCTCAAATGACACTGTATTCAAACCAATGGGGTGGGGGGTGGTATATGTCATCAGTGTAAGCGGAGGCTGAACCATTTTGATAAATGCTTCTGGATTCTCTGACTCAATCGTAATTCTTTTTTGTGTATTTTGATAATTATATAACATTTTAAAAACAGAACAAAACTAATAAACACATTTTTTTGGGGTTGGGGCTTCTTTTGATTTTTATGCTTGTTTTATAATATATGTGTTCAGCAAATTTTATTTTATTTTTGTTAAATTCTCTCCTTTCTCTGACATTTTTTTTTTTTTCCCATTTTTCACCGTCCCAGCTCCTTTGTCTAAAACAAACTTA
>NW_024582530.1:807997-811153 GCF_018398535.1 Haplochromis burtoni | reverse complement strand
ATAAACCATCTGACAAATTTGTTGAAAAAATATACAAATTTTTTTAATTCCATACATTTTTAATTTGCTACATGTGCTACATTTAGCTTTTTTTTTTTTTTTACAACAACAACAATTGCTTAAAAATGTGTTGTGCAATTTATTTAGAGGGGAAAACAATCACATCGATAACATAGAAGTCTCAAAACTCACAAAACACTACATGTGTCAGAAGAACACACACACACACACAGATCTCATTAAATGATAATTCTAGCGTCTCTCAATGACACTGTATTCAAAATGTGTAATTCATCAGTGTAAAGCTGAAGCATTGATAATGCTGATTCTGAACTACTTTTGTGTATTTGATTAAATTTAAAACACATTTTGCTCTTGATTATGCTTTGTTTTATATGTGTTCAGCAAAATTTTATTTTATTTTTGTAAATTCTCTGACATTTTTTTCACCTCCTTCTAAAAGACAAACTAATTAATGTTTTATTTTTTCCCCATGCAACCACTTATTTGTGATGTGCAAATACATTTCTGTCGTACCGATTCAGCACCAGTACTTTAGATTTCTAGTTCTCTGAGATTGCTGAGTTTTCTGTGTTGCTCAAGGGCAATTTGACATGTAAACTGGAGTGTCTGTGTCAGCTTGCTCGACCTCTTCTTCAACCCACAAAAAAGAAAAACAAAAAAAATGAACGAGAATTATTAGCATCGCCTATAAAAGCAAATGTTTTACAATTTGTTATCTATTATTCATTTATTAAATTGTATAAAACTGTCAGATTTCCAAGGCACTGAGATCTCATTAACTAACAGTCACACATGATTTGAAAGTGGTAGTGGTGCTGTGATCAGTCATTATTGAGACTCTGGATCAGCTGAAGCCCTACCACATCTTTTTGTCTGTCAGCCTTAAGTGACCGGGGTGGGCTAGATGTCTTCATCACCTCTTTGTCTATTGAACTGAGGTCTTCAGTGAAAGCCTCTTACTGGACCTCCCTCCCTTGCTTTAGCCAGTTAGGGTAAGCCCCAGTCATAGCAACATTTGTATTAGACTGCTTTATGCTCTCTAGAGTTGTTTATTGTTTGGCTTCCATACAGCTAGAGAGCAATCAAAGCCTCTTATATTGCCAAAGGAGCCAGTAAGTACTAGTACGTAATGGGTACCTGCCTTCTTTTCACATGACTCTCACACCACTGACGCCTCTTAATCAAGCTCCTGTTCAGCTTCAACTTAACTGAGTAATTGTTTGTTCATTTCTGAAAAACTGGTATCAGTGTCAGTTTATGTAAAGTGTGATTTGTTTGCAAGTCTCTCTTCCTAACCACAAAGCTTGTAAATACAGTCCATCCAGTGATCTATAATAATAACCAACAGTTATTTAAATCCATCAGGCTTCTTGGCAGAAACAATAAGACCAAAATCAGTGAAGAGTCATTAAAAGCAGCTGCATAAAGCATGAACGTTTTTGTTTTTTATTTCCAAAGAGTGAGTGACTCTTATTTGAGAAGAGCTTTGAGTTCATTCCATTTGAACTGAAGTTGATTGCATATGTGGGAAAATAAGTAATTACTGGCTTATGGACTGTTTCCAGATTTAACTGAGAGAAGAGCTGTGATGTACTGTGAAATCTGGAACAGCAGAACTTCATAAATGAATACGTCGAGTCCACTGGTTGTGGGTCCCATGATAATAATGGAGAGATGTTTCTCCAGCTTTCACAGTGCAAAAAACCAAACTGATAGTGGAGTTTTGAAAGACTTAGTAAGAGTGAGGTTACAGACTAGTTAACCCAGGCAAGCATGGTGCTGCCTAGATTGTGAGAAAGAAAAGAAACTCCAGATTCCTTATTCATCCCATCTAGTGATTTCCAGCACACATGCTCTTCATCAGACACTGAAACACCAAGCAGTGTCATCAGTGTCACCTGTGAATGATCACACGACCAGTTACATCAAATCAAAAATCAGATCTTATACAGGACAAATGACAGATACGTGAAAAAAAAACCTGTCAGTGGTGTAAATATTAAAAAGTATACACACAATGTACAATATCAAAAACCTTTGAAATCTCTTACACTGCCATCAGGTAGTTCTGTAATCAAGTGTAAGAAAAACTCTTAAAGTGGTGCCTACATTATTAGATGCAGTAAATACACTATAACCCTCAAGTGAAAAGTCATGAATCCATGAGAAATATACAGAAAAGCTTAAACTTATATTTTATTGAAAGAGCTGCAGAAAAGGACAAATGTTCATATTTTTATTAAGACTTTTTGGGGCCAAAGTGTCCAGAGCAAAAAAAATCCAATGAAGTTCAAAAAAGGAAAAATGGAGTATTGATGTCCCCTCCTCTTTATGGAAGCTTTACATGTTCAACCCCAAATCAACTAAGACAAGGCACATTGTGATTCATTTTCTTAAAATGGTTGGCAACTGGACTTTTCTGATCATGATCTCTAATAGCACACCTATGTTTTCAGGGGCCTATATAACCTATATAACCTTTTTAAAAATCTTTGTTCTAAATCTGCTGTTTCCTCTTTAAAGTCACCATTAGAGCTACATATGCAGTGGATCTGAGACACAGTAAGGCTTTTTTTAAAAGATGTGTAACGAATGCCCATATAGAAATGAACCATGTGAACCATTTCCCATTTTTGCAGCTCTGCACCGGCCTCGTAGGATGAAGAGGATGTGCATGGATTCTTTTGTTTTTCACTGTCTGGACTGTAAAAAACCTCTCTGGCCAATGAGATTACTTAGATCTGGTAAGTGTCAAATTAGACCGTCAAGTCTAAAGACCTCCAGAATAGTCTCGCTCAGTGAATATTTCATATTCACAAAACCTTTTTAAAGACAACACCAGTGTGCTTACTTTACTGATGATTAATACACACACTGACCTTGGCCCACTTTTCAGTTCATCCCTGCTGAAAACAACGTCATCCAGACATCCCCCGTGTAACACCAATGTTCATTTTGTTAAGCTTTTACAGGCTGTTTTTCTCTTCCCGCACATAGTTCCTACACCTCCAAAATTTCCAAGGATTTGCTGATTTTTGAATTTTTAATCTTTATTGCATATCCTCTTCTCCAGGATAAATCCGCTCCATTTTGTTAATAAAGTCTCCATCACAATAATGAAGCCGTAAGTGT
>NW_024582530.1:758765-807957 GCF_018398535.1 Haplochromis burtoni | reverse complement strand
GCGCGCGCGCACTTGCCTTGATAAAATGCAAGTTTATTTTTCTATTCAGGTGAGAAATATATTAACAAAGTTAAAAGTCACTGTTTGCTTATTATTACAAATGCATACATTTATGTGCTTTATTGACACAGTCTGGAGATCTCACTGAGCGAGCTCCTGGTTGTTGGTATGTATCTGCATGCTTTTGGAATTGTTAGTCACCTGTGTCAGCTATTTGGTTTGAACTGGTTTGGTCTGAATGCTATGAGACACAGCAGTCAGTCGTCCACACACAGACCACTACAACTTCCTTTCCATACAACTGTCAAAAATAAATGATCAAGATAATGTGGATTCATTGTCTTGGTCCATTGTCTCTTTTTGAACAGAAACGTGTTCACCACATATAGCAAGATTTTCACATGAGAAAAAACTGTTTTAATCATGAAAACATGAACACTAGCTGCACTTTTAAGTTATGTTTCATTCCACCTGCTCAAATTATGTGTGTGCAGAAAAAACAGCTCAGCTTGTCAGCACAACTAATCTGATGACAATGGGGGTATAATTATTGAATTCTTCATTATTAACAGCTCCCCATCTCTTACTGTATAAAAACCAATAGCCTGGCCTATGAAGAAAAATGACTATGAAATAATAACAAATCTAAGAGCTACTTAGATATAAACATAAATACTTTACATTCTTCTTATTTTTACCATTTATGTTTTCCTTGGATATCACAGCTCCACATAAATCTAGCTGCAGGTCAGTGCTGCATAACATATCTGCCTTTTTTCCAACTGGTATTCAGTCTGTATCGCTACAGCTCCATAAAGCAAGCACACCAAATTTTACTACTATTGAACTCAAAACACAAGAAGAGATTTATGTTCTCTGCAACAAATGTGTTTTTACCATTCATTGGCTTAAACATTTGATATTTTATAATAAGTCTTTATCTGGGCTTTTAATTTAAATCTTTCCATTAGTAAAAGAGTATGCCATCCATCCATCCATCCATCCATCCATCCATCCATCCATCCATCCATCCATCCATCCATCCATCCATCCATCCATCCATTTTCTTCCACTTGTATTATACTAATTGCAAAATGTAAACAAGTACTTTTGCTTTAAATGAGTTTCACCTCATAGTTACAAGCTTAGTCAAAATGTTTATTCTTCTATTCAAAGCTCGTGAGAGGACAGTAAACATTGGCACACTCTATTTGGGGTAACTGCTGATCCACGGATGGTGTCAGGCATTCTTAGGATGTCCACAGCCAGCCAAAATACTTCAGTTAGCAGCACTGACAACCATTCAGTTTGTTAAGTCAGCGTTAAGCTCCCATCATTATGGGTCAAGCTGAACTCTTGACTGATCATCCCAACTGGAATTCTTTCCATTCTATCATTAATTCATCCACAGCAACAACAAACTGAGCCCAAAATGTGGGTTTCAGGTAGTGAATCTCAGCAGCTCAATGGCCTCATAGACCTGCACCGAGGGTGTATTTAGATCTTCTGCAGCCATATTGAGATGTACTGAGCCGTATTAAGACGTAGGGATGGAGTACTGAAGCTGCATTGAGGAGCACTGAGCTTGAATTGAGATGTTTTGAGCCATATTTAAATTGTACTGAAGCCATATTATAGGTGTATTGAGATGTATCAGAGCAAAGCTAATTGAAGCTGAGCAGCAGAGAATGTCGTGCTTTGTAGCTGGACAGGATTGTCCATGCTGCTGCAGCAAGGCATTGTGGTATAAAGGGATCCTCCTTGCTATTGTGGCGTAAGGAGATTGTCCATAGCAGATGGCAAGAAAAGGGAAAGCCCATGAAGAGAAGGAACACTGTTCCTGTGTAAGTCTGTTCGGCTGTGTGTTGGCTGTCTGAGCTATCTGTCCCAATAGGAGAGCCAGGCTCAGATTAAATGTGTGCAGTGTGTGGCCTAGGCCAACTGCTCTATTTGATACATGGATCAGTTTGACCTCCACATTTGATGTGCAGAAATCCCCGACCCTTCTTTTGTCCTAAAGAAAAGCTTCTAATACTGAGAGCAAAGGCCTTCAGAAGATTCCACTCAGGAGTTAGTGTGACACATGAAAACTGCTTAATATTCACACTGTGTAGTCCAACCTCTCATTAGGTGTAGAACTCTGTATAAGTATTGTGCAGTGTACAGTTAACGTTTTCCAAACGGGTGGGTTTGCTGAAATTACACATCACTCAGTTTATCCAGTTTCTATCCATGCAGGTACTTGTGTATGTCCACAGAGAGTGGAGACGAATAAAACATTTGATTTGGTGCTGAAAATTTTAAAAAGTGAGAATTTTAAAAAATAAAAAAGCAGTGACAAATATAAATATTAGTTTTAGGCAGACTAGATTTTCTTTAGGTTTTGAAAACTTACATTTCAGTTAATTAAATACGTTTTAATATTAGACAAAGATGTCTTCATCTCTTCAATCCCAACCAGTCGCAGCAGATGACTGCCCCTCCCTGAGACTGGCTCTGCCGGAGGTTTGAAGTTTAAAGATTTTCCTTCCCACTGTTGCCAAGTACTTGGTTGTAGGGTCATCTGATTATTGGTGAAGCTCAAGCACACTTAGGATGTCAAGTTTGGACTTGATATGAGATTGAGATGTTTTGATATTACCTTCAACAGGCCACTCGTGCTTCGAAACCTTTAAATGTGGCTGATTTAAAACTATTCCATAAAAAAGAGCTGAGAAAAATGTGTGACGACAATGCCAAAAAATACTTTACAATGGCTTTCTATATAACTGTGGTAAAGCTTTTTATGTATAACCTGAGAAACAGTTTTTTTGTTGGTTGAAATTTTACATTCAAATTGATTTTATTTATATAGCACCAAAGCACAACAACAGTTGCCTTAAGGTGCTTTATATTGTAAGAATTCACCCTAAAAAAACACCGTAATAACAGAGAAACCTCAACTATCAGACGATAGTAGCGGGCACTTTGGCGACAGTGTGAAAGTAATACTCCCTTTTAACAGGAAGAAACCTCAGACAGAACTGGGCAAAGGGAGGTTTGGCCATCTGCTGCAGCCTGTTGGGAGTGAAGGGAGGGAGACAGGAAAAAGACGTGCTGTGGAAGAGAGCCAGAAATTCATAATAACCAATAATTAAATGCAGAGAGGTGTATAAACACATAGTGAGTGAAAAAAATGTGAGTGAAGAACAAACACTCAATGCATCATAGGAATCCCCTAGCAGCCCATTGCAGCACTACTAAGGGAGGATTCAGGGTCACCTGGCCCAGCCCTAACTATATGCTTTAGCAAAAAGGAAAGTTTTAAGCCTAATCTTGAAAGTAGAGATAGTGTCTCTCTCCCTAATGTAAACTGGAAGCTGGTTCCACAGAAGAGGGGCCTGAAAGCTGAAGGCTCTCCCTCCCATTCTACTTTTAAATACTTTAGGAACAACAAGTAGGCCTGCAGTCTGAGAGCAAAGTGCTCTAATGGGGTGATATGGTACTACAAGGTCATTAAGATAAGATGGGGCCTGATTACTTAAGACCTTGTATGTGAGGAGCAGGATTTTAAATTGGATTCTGGATTTATTATGGAGCCAATGTAGATGGCAGTATAGGAGAAATATGCTCTCTCTTTCCCTGTCAGTACTCTCACTGCAGCAGTTTGGATCATATGAAGCCTTTTACATTAGTAAAGTAGCACAGAACCCTGTGAAACCCCATAATTAACCTTAGTATGTAAACAGGACTCTCTATTTACTTGAACAAAGTGAAAGCTATATGATTCAAAACAATGGCGAGCTTCTATCCCCAAGCCATCCGTGCCCTAAACACACACACCCGCCCGCTCACATCATCTCACATCATCTATAATTGACTGAGACAGGACTCTTCCAGACACTAAACCAAGGAACAATGTACATTTCAAATTCCTTTAATTTTAAATATGTTTATATTGTCTATCCTGTAAAATAGTCAGATGTCTATTCTTATTAATGTACAGAATTCACCTGCTTGCTGCTACTACTGCACATTCACCCAATGTATATACTATATATATATATATATATATATATATATATATATATATATATATATATATATTGTGACATCTATGTGTATATATGTGTGTATGTGTATATATAATATAATATATATATATTTATATCATATTATAATATGTAATGTTCTTCCTCTACAGCCTCCCCCAATTTTTGCACATGTCGAGGAGCGTGTCAGGCTACATTTCACTGTGTGTTATACATGTATAACTATGCATGTGACAAATAAAGAACCTTGAACAGTGTCAAGCACGGAGATGAATTTCTGTACTGTGATGAGTTCTGAAGCCTGACTGCAGGTCTTCAAATAAACCATTCCTCTGCAGAACATCTGTTACATGTTTTACAACTACTTTTTCAAGAATTGTTGAGATAAAAGAACGGTTGGAGACTGGCCTACACTTAGCTAAGACAGCAGGGTCAAGTGATGGCTTTTTAAGTAGTGATTTAGAATGAGACCCATAAGTGAAAAACAGCTTTTTTAAAATTTTGTACAAATCCACACTGTGGCCATTTGTGTATCATCGTGTACAACCCCATTCTTATAATATATGTTAAAATGCAACTACTAAACTGAAGTGTTTTGAAATGAGCATAATTCCTTTACACTTGCTTTTTTGTCAGCACTACGTTGGTTATTCTGAATGTCTCTGCAAAACCATCACTCTGAGATGTCTACTCTTTTTTCTTCCATAAACATGAAATGTTTTTTCCCCACTTCATTCACTGCATATTTACTGATATATAGCATACATTAGAATAGCAGTCCATCCATCCATCCATTCTCTTCCACTTATCATTTTAGGGTTATAAGTAGGCTGGAGCCATAAAGCACAAGGCAGCATATACCCCGAATAGGTCGTCAGTCTGTCACAGGGCTAATACAGAGAGACAGACAGCCATTTGCTCTCATATTCACACCTATGAGCAATGTAAATTCACCAGTTAACCTCGCGAACTTCATGTCTTTGGACTGTGGGAGTCCCCAGAGAGAACCTCGCCCAAGGATGAGAATATGCAAAGTCCACACAGAAAGGCCTCTTATTGCGAGACAACAGTAGTAACTGCACTGCCGGGGCCACCGTTCTAACTTTAGAACAGATCCAAGCCCCTTTATGTTATTAACAAAAACGTGAGTGAATGTTTTTCAAAGCGTTTCGGGATTGTTAAACATTTAAAACATGTCCCACTGGATTTTTTTTTTAGCTGCTGGATTTGATGATGTTCCTCTACTGAAAACAACACAAGGCTTGATAATTGTTTACTTAACTATTCTATATAAAAGACATATTTGACAATCAGAACAATCAGAATGCAGTTCATTGATTTAGTCTATTATTACATAAAGTAGCATATTAATAATTCTGTACTTTAGGCTATCTTTGTTCTGCAGCTTGTACGCCATATTAAGAAATGGCTTCATTCACTGCTTATTCACTGCAGTTGTCATATACATCTTCATTATTTATGATTATTATTATTTAAAACAGGTCAAAAACAATGTCTAAAGCTGGACTGAAACCATGTCACCTTGCAGGAGGGCCTATAAGGAAATGATGCCTAATAATGGCACGACCAAACCGTTCCCATTGAACTGACGTCCACAAGTGACTTAAAAAGAGCTGAAAAATGAGATTGTAGCTATTTAACAGGATGAATTCTACAAGTGTCTGTGAAATGATTAAGCGAAAAGATTTCATTTATTTCACTGAGTGGAGGGAGATTGAATGAGTGAATAATTGATTTGATAGGATTTGTCCTTTGATGAAATAATTCTTCACTAATAGTTGACAAGCATTCATTGTGGTCACAACCTCCAGGTCTTTTATTTAGTTGTTATCAGAGGGCACAGGATTGTAGAGCTCATCACCATAGAGTTTATTTATTAAGGCCTGTTTGTACAGAGGCCTCTGGGGGAAAAGAATCTCTCCCTGGCTGGAATAAAGATGTCAAAGCGAATCAGATGGCGAGCTGATTCCCATCTGCTCTGTGCGGCTGCATTTGAGTTTGCCGTCATTTCTCTGCCTGTACCCTCAGTCTGTCCATCTCTTTATTTGTCTGTGAATAGGTAGAATGCTTCCCTGTCACAATTCCATCCTGGTGTGATTACCATGTAAATGTATTTCATTAGGATGTAAATGATCAACATAATGATGATTTTTAATTAGAATGTAAATGATGATTATTTGTATGAAGATATCAGCAGCTGTGAGAGAGAACTGTGACAGCGAGCTGTTGTCTCTGACTGACTGAGTGAATGGATGGATGGTTGCTCTTTCATTTATATAACAATATTCTCTCCTTCTCTTCTCTTTCGCTTGTCTCTGTTTCTTTTTGTTGTTGTTGTTCTTGCGTCTGGACTAACAGAGCATACACACAGAGTACATCTCTTTCTTCGCTGGACACAAGCGACAGCACTTGCACTTCCAATTAAGCTTAATAGGCTAAAACTGTCCTTAAATAGGAAGTCTTCTGCCTTATGATTGCTGTGCTGGGACAATACGACACACTGGGAAATCAGACAGAAACAATGCAGAAACATTAGTATTATTCATTTCTCTGACTAATGAGAGTCTATTTCTTACTTCAGGGCTGCAGTATTGTAATTCCTTAATATCAGATTGATACAAAAATGTGATCCAAAACATTGTAATTAGAGTCCTGGCAGACTTTTTTCAAATGACTATACATGAAAAAGAGTTCCACAGCCTCTTTACCTACAATGTAGCTGTTATCTACTATTATTTTGTAGATTAGCTTAGCTTAGCTACTTTCCACTGCTCCCTTACCAAAGTGGTTTCCACAGCAGGTACTAAGGAAAGACTGTGGCTCCCCAACTTGATTTGGCTCAATTTTACAACATATGTCCTTTCTGAACAACCACAAAGACAGTTTTCATGTTCAGATGGAATTTAACCAGCAACTTTTTACTCGCTAAGCAAATGTGTAAACCAATGCACCAAAAACTTAACTTATTAGACGAGTGCTAGCCTCAGAAATCCTGTTACGACCAAAATAACCCAACGATCTTTTCATAACTCTTGTTTCAGTGAAGGACGGCAGGAAGCAATCATTGATCACTCTTCAAATCCTCTTTGATGATTGGAGTTCCTATAATGGTGTTTGAGGCGGGCAATAATTGATAGGTGCTGACATGATGTGGATTGTGAGAGATGTAATGGAATTAAACTTTTCATCAGGAGGCTGCAGGTCATCTATCTTGCAAGCCCTCTCTCTTTTCTCTGAGACAGCTCTTCTTTCTCTCTTTCTTTTTTCCAGCCTTTTGTTAGGTAAATGAGGAGAGGTTGACCCCATTCTCATTTAGCAGCCACCCGCTGGCCGATAGAAGACAGAAAGCAATGACGAGCTGAATGAGTGAATGAAACAAAGGGAGAGATTTTTTTTTTCCTTTTCACCAGTGGCTCACTGCCGAATTTGCAGTGTATGCAATTTGTGTATACCTTGTAAATTAGTTCCTAGACTCTTGGATAGGATGGTAGAGACTAGCAGGAAAGTGGGTAGAGAGAAAGAGGGAATGAATTATTTATTATTAATTTAATAATTAAAAAGTATTGTAAACGTGTTAACAATGCTGTACTAACTGGAAGCTGATTGTACTTTGCAAAACTGGATTTTGCTGAAAAGAAATTAATATAATTAGATCTAAAGGATTTCCGTAAATCAACAATTTTCCCAACTTACTGCTTTGATTAAAATAGTTTATTCCTTTTTTTAAAGTAAAGAAAAGTTATAGTTGTTGATAAATTTCCTTCAGAATTATTTGCTACTGCAAGGCAGGCGGCATTCGGTCATGTGGTTTCCACACGGTGACAACACACTGTAACCATTTGTTTGCAATGTGTATTTTCTTTGGTTTTATAACTAAACATAAACACTACTTTAAACATTCAAGCAAACCATTTTTTCCAACCAACTGTTGATTGCACTGCACCATTTAACACTACAATTATTAAATATTTATATATAATGTCATTTTATTTGTGCATGTAGTGAATGGCATATTTGAACTCAAACCGTGATACTGAAAAATGATTTAGTTCATTTTTACTGATCAGTTGAACTTTTATCTGGTTGATGTAAACGCTCAATGAGAGAACCACCACAGACTAGAAAGAGAAATCACATTGCTCCCATATTAGCTTCACTTCAGTGGCTCTTTAAGTTCAGAAGTGAATTCATGGTCAGTACCAATAATAACTTGAAAACCTTATAGTGCCACATTGTCCCAGTTCAGCACTCTGATCCAATCATAGCAGATACCTTTAAAAAGGAGTTCTTCTTGTCCTTTCTTCTGGGGGATTGTCTGGTTATTGGGGTTCTCTCGGTAATGTTGTAGGGTCTTGACCGTCCAATGTAAACTGCCTGAAGACGACTGCGGTTGTGAACTGGTGCTATAAAAACTGAACTGTATTAACCCTAGCCCTTTTTTGTTATTAAAGTGAAGTGCAAATGAAAAGGAAATTACAAAACGCAAAGTTCTCAAACGGGACTTAAACCACAGTCTCTTGGTTTATCATCTTATGACTTATGGCACTACCATTTCTATGAAGAGAAGTAGAAAGCAGACAGGTTTGTTTATTATCATGAAATTTCTTCACAGCAGGCTGGAGTTGGCTAACATTGGCATTTATGTCCTACATGGGTTTAATTGTACCCGAAGATCTGTCAGGCTTCCTGCATGCACCATAAAAATGGTGATAAAGAAATTCAAAGACACTGTCAACACGTCAGGTTAGATGAGAAAATTTTCCACAATTCAGCGCAGAAGCTGAAAAGTGCGCCAGATACAGATGAACCCGTTTAAAAAATAACAGCAGTATTAACATTTGTCTAGATTTTTCATCAGCCTTTTAATGTCATCATTTCTGGCATTGAGTTTAAATAAATAAATTAATCAATTCATATTAGAGTTTGACATGTTGATGTACGTTCAATAATCCAGGTAATTAAATACCAGAACACTGATTCAGTTCATCTGGACACGATGTTTTCAGTTCTGTGTCCAGTTATACGCAGGACAGAGAGGATGGACAGGAGCAACAAAGAGAGAGACAGAAGATGCAAAATTAACTGCTCTCAGAGTGACAACTGCATCTTCATGGCAAGTACCATCCTGGCAGTCGGGAAAACACCAAGATCAGTGTAGTCATTCTGTGAAGAGAAAAGGACTGTGTTTTGGTTTCTTTGTGTAGCAGTCATGCTGACCTCTGCATTACAAGTTTACTGCTCATCATACCAGCAAAACATGGAGATTTACCAGCCCAAATCTGCTGCTGCATACATACATCGTACCTTTTCAGTCCTTTCCTAAACACTGTAAATTCTTTCCAAGTGCTATAACTTCAAAATAGGTTTTGTTTTCATCTTAATGTGGGTTTTTTTTGTTACTAACAGTTAATGATTAGAGAATAAAATATCTTTTTGGACAATAATGGATTAATATAATCACTACTACAAATCCTGAGTTTGAATTTAAAAAGAAAAATGATAAAAGTGCCTGTGATGGCGCTCAGAGCTCCTGAACCTGAGCACAGCAGCTGTGTGTACCAAATGACATCTGTCTCATTAATAACGTCTTGCAGACAGCTTGTACCTCCATCAGTGCAAACACAGAAACTGTATTCTGGGCTAACACTGGTGCTGAAATGCAGGAAGAGGCTGTCTTCGTGCTATGTGCACCTCTTGTTTAGCCAAGAAGCTAGAAACTACATACAAAGATACACTAGCTTTACAAACTACATACAAAGATACACTAGCTTTACAAACTACATACAAAGATACACTAGCTTTACAAACTACATACAAAGATACACTAGCTTTACGTTCTGTATGAAATTCAGATTTCTTTCCTCTTAAACTGAATGATCTTCCACAGTATTCTATGATATGCACAAGTCGTCTTCACTGGCCTGTACATATTAGCACATGACGAATCACCACCCTCATGAATCTTCTATTGATTTGTCCTTGTTAAAAGATACAATTCAAAAACACATTTAATTGAAATAACTTTATTTTGGAAAACCTCCCAAATAACTTGAGAAGACAAATACTTTACACTTTGAAATTAGAAACAGGTTTATATCCCAGACTGAATCCAATGTTCACTCTTTTATTTTATTTTATTTTTTAAGTGTTTTTACCTTCAGGCTTTGTAAATTAATGAGTTTCTGGACATTAGACCTTTAGAACTGGAACAATCTTTCCCCGACAAAGACATAATTTTTCAGTTTAAGATCAGAGTCCATGCCTGTGTTGGGACTTCTACAATACAAAACACATATCACCAGAATTCCCATTCTGAAATTCTATACACATTCCAGGCCAAGGCTTTTGGAATCTGCTTATGAAAACAATCACAGCAGACAGCTTCAAGTTTCATTAAATTCTTCCCTTTACATTTCAGTTAACATCCTTGGGTTTGTACAAACACGCCAGTATGATAAAAATGACCAACTTAAAGTAGAGGTAATGTGTCTTCCCACAAACTCTCCCAGTGGACTCTCAGGAGTTTATTTCTGTCTGGAGGTTATAATCACCAGGGTAAGGATCCACTTTCCTGAGCTTCCTCAGTACCACTCAGGTAACAGCTTGCATTCTGGACAAAGCATCCACACCATCCAGACTCTGAACGGTAGCCGATAAACATGAGGTCCCAAAAACCTTTGATCCACTTACAGTCAAACTTGTACTGTTTTGCAGCAACATTAAAATCCTTCTAGTTCTGAAAACCATTTAAAATCCTTGCATCCTGTTTCTTCACAAGCATTAATGAGAGTAATTTATATTTCATACGTATTTGCTGAAGTCCTTTTTTTACATTCAAACTGGAGCAAGAAGGAATAGTTTCCATTTTGATGAGACCCCAACCGTCCTGTGGTTGAATTCACTGTTGATGATCACAGCAGGCATGAATAATTGCCTTTCATCACTACAGGCGTGGCCAGTACTGTGACATGTCTGTTTCATTTCCTGGAACTTGAACTGGAACTGAGACACCAGGGGAAATCAAACCTGGTAAAAGAGAGAACAAAAGCTTTCAGTGGTGAGCCATTAAAAGCGCCACATGTCGTATAACAGGTGTGTTAGAATGACAGCAAAGGGGCAGGTGCAAAAATGTTTAACACAAAGTCATGACCAGGTGAAAGTCTTTCTGTTCTATACTGATGAGAATCTACACTGTGTGTCTACACAGACATTTGGTGCTGATGTTCTTGAACACGGAGGTCAAAGAAAGCCTGTCTGAGGTCCTAATGTTGTTAGTTAGTGTGAAAGAAAACACTGAACCTCGTTTCAGCATTCGGAGTAAGTCAGGACAGTAAATATATGAATTTATCTTATATGCTAATGTATAAGAAAAACTCTGAGAATGTTGGGACATATAAAATGTCAATCAGATCAATCAGTTTGTTGATGCTGCATATACCAGTAATAATCTGTCACAGCAGATAGCTGTCTCCCCGAGCCCTATTCTGCCCAGCTAGCTCTCATGCCAGTGCATTGTATAATGTTGTTTTGGCATATACCATTTGCATTCAAGGTGTCCTGTGGACCAGGGATATATTGGCTATAAGCAGTTAGGCATGTCACATACACTTTTACTTTCACTCACTGCTTATGTTTAAGCACCAAAACTTACTTAATTGGGTTTGCACAGTAAAATAAGTTATTTAGGTTCAGGTAAAGCTCATTGTGAAGAGTGTAAGTACAGCCCTTCAGAAGTGTACACATTTAAAAATGATGGTTAGATGCCGTGAGCATGAATGATTGAATTCAATTTAATTTATTGAACTGAATTAAATATGAGCACACACCAACAACAAAACACCATTACTGGACACCATGATGTTGACAACGGGGTGTTCTCTCCATGCTCTTACTGTCTCTCCACTATGTCGAAGTACTTTCTCCTAAAGAACTCTTTCTAATATTGTTAGGTCGTTACTTTGCAGCATAAACATGCGATGGGTGTTGGTGTATGTTGCTGATATGTAAATAAAATGTAACTAAATTGAATGAATTTGAATTGAATTTAGATTAACTTAATTGAAATTGAACAAAAATCAACAAAAAGCACTTTGAGCGCTCAAGTAAAGTAGAAAAGAACCGGTTCATTTATTATTTAACTACATTGTTATGGTCAGTCAAATAATTCAAACCCAGACTGACAGACATGACAGGCACAAAATGTTTGTATGTCTGAATGTCTGAAACCTGTAAGATCAGAAGGGATGACATGTCATAAAGTGCCATAAAGGCGCAGCTTCATAACTTCCTACCTGCTGACGACGTTGCAGACGATGTCATTGATTGGTTGATGTGTGGCTGCATGTGTGGAGGAGTATATGTCTCATAACTTCTTCCATTTACAGTGGGGCTGGTGGGCAGCATGCAGGAATAAGAGGTCTGGTTGGATGTCTGAAAACATAAATTAAAACCCCTTAAAAAACAGAGTTTCATATTCCAATGTAATCAACTTTTTCTGGTATGTGCCAGTAACCACAGATGCAGCTGAGATGACACGTGAAAATACTATTTTTCTTATTTTATATAATAACTCTTTATGATGCTTTTATTGTTACCCCAACTGCAGAAACAAAAGAATTTTCCAAATATGACATAAATATTGTATTTCTTATTCTTATTTGTTGTTATTCCTAACTCTATTGTTTTTTTTTTGTTGTAATATGAGGAATTACACCAGGACTTCAGTTCATTTCCTTGACAATGTCACTTTTATATCTTAACGCTGGTCTAGGGTAATGAGACACTGATCCTACAGGTTACTGCAGAATGGTTGCCTGGTTTGCTCTGAGCAGATGGAAATGGTGTTTACATAGTGCTTTGTTATCTTACTGACCACTCAAAGTGCTTTAGATTTGACCATTGAGCACTTTATTCTATGCGCTTGTTGCACTCTAGCTGCCTTACATGCATAGCGAGCACAAGACACATGTCTTCAGACTGAGGGACTATTCAGTTAAATCCAGAGGAAACCAAAGCAGGCACAGGAAAAACAACCACCACAGAGAAACCCTTTAGCCTACATTATAAATTATAACTCGATAACACAATTGCAACATTGTGCACTTTACTTTCCTAGCTCGGCAATCTAAATTTGTTTTCAATCAGTCATTCTACTTTATAAAGTTACTTTTGAAGGAAGAAGAAGGTGTACTTTATTGACCCCTGTAGGGAAATTCCTCTCTGCATTTAACCCATTCACTCAGTGAAGCAGTGGGCAGCCATTGGGTGCCCGGGGAGCAGTGTGTAGGGTACGGTACCTTGCTCAGGGGTACCTCAGGGTAGCTGTTTAGGGGAATCGAACCCCTGACCTTCCGATCATGGGGCCACCACTCTACCTACTGAGCTATCCCTGCCTTTTGCCAGCAAGAAATCCGGCAAAGACCACAACCTTCAAACGCTGCAAGATGTACAAAGCATCCCGCCAGAGGGTGAAGGTGCAGCATTTTCACAGCTCTATTGTGGTGGACAGAAACTGAGCCTAAATGTGAAGCTTTCCATTTACTGGTCGATCTGTGTTCCTAACATCTGTCAGTCAAGCAAGGCAAGCAGTGTGTGCCCAATAAGACAATGTAAAAGCAGACATGAAGTAAAACCTACCAAAACAAGAAGAAACTTTTAGTCACTTCTTGTGTACATTCACTATGGAAGCCTTGGTAGTAAAGCTTCAAAAATGAAGAGTGGACTATCAACTGACGTTGGGTAAGGTTTGACAAAACATGCAAAAGTGACAGGCTCCAATACATATTTGTGAATTAGCACATTGATGGGACAAACTAATCTACCATGCTAAGTGCTTTTAAATCTCCCTGAAGATATTGACAGGTAACCATGCCACATATGGTTAATTCAACTGTAATCTTTTGGTTATTATCTTAATAGGGTTTAATATCTGTTTTTGAATAAAGGTGTAGACCTGTTTTCTGAGCTCATTAAAATTATTTCAAGAAGACAGACTAAAAAGATACTTTTATAGAATAGTGTAGTGAGGGTTTTTTCCTATGATGGTTTTGGTCTGTCTTGCTGGTGTGTATGCATGATGCATATGACTGAGATCTGCTCTATGCTATTGGGTTGGCAAAAAAGAGCCCTAGGTTTTCCAGCGCCTTTATGCAAACTGTTGACTATTTGTATATTGTTCTATCTTGTAATTTAATCTTACTTGCATAGGCAGGCTGGCAGCCATACTGAAGCTGGGCATTGCTGGGAGGCTATAGCTGTTGGACAGAACTGGATCTGACCTTCCCAGCATGGATCCTGATGAAAAGGACACTAGATAGACAAAAATGGAAATATGGGTAGAGCAACAATGTGAAATTTTAACAATACTGGAGGACATCACAAGCAAACCATTTATGCAATCAACAATCACTGTCCGAAGTATCGAAGAATAGTGGGGCTGGACAGCACATACCCAATATGATGGGAAAAGTAACTGCATAATAAATGTAACTGGACTGCTAGCGTCTGACATTACAGGCCCAGATGAGTTTCCTTTA
Organism: Haplochromis burtoni; assembly: GCF_018398535.1. Lineage (NCBI taxonomy): Eukaryota > Metazoa > Chordata > Actinopteri > Cichliformes > Cichlidae > Haplochromis > Haplochromis burtoni. Next base: position 793,370 of record NW_024582530.1, on the reverse strand, counting down.
AACAATATTAAAAAATACTAGTGTGAGAGAGAAAATATACATTTCATCTAAAATATGTTCACAATATAATTCATTGACAAACTACTATTGTTCTTCTCTGCTCCCTTGTTGTATGTCTTATAGTACTACCAACTGCTCATGAGTGGAATATCCTGAAATCACTGGTGGCACTGTGTATATGATCATGTGCATGTATCTACAAACAAAAGAAAAAAAATAGAAACAAATTCATAAAAGACATCCACACGTGAAAAAGGCCCAGATGGACTTTGTGTGAAGTATTTCTTGAGTATCTTTGTCAGTACCTGGTGTAGTAGGCTGTGGTAGAGGCTGGTAAACACTGGTGTTAAAGCTGCTACTGATTGGAATATGGTTTGAAGGGTTGGACACCTGACGACGTTGATTTCTCAGCTTTTCCTCTCTTCTCCATTTTGCTCGTCTGTTGGAAAACCAAACCTGCATGTAGCATGAGATATAAGAAAAATAAATCACTGATCATAAAAAAGACAAAAGATTGTAATCACAACATTTCAGTAGGGTTTAAAGGTTATCCTTTAATTTCTTTTTTGTTAGTCATTTCTTGTTTCCATAAGTATACTTTTGCAAGTGTGCTTATGGGAACATCAAAGCAAGAAAGTCTGTTTCTATTTAAACTTTTGGGAAGACTGCTTCAAATGATCTTCAAAAATTCTCCAGCATGATGCAGAATCTATTTAGTATTTAGTTGTTTGAAAACCTTTCCATCTGCAGATGATTTTCCTTACCGCTGAATCCTTTATTTTAAGTGATTGAGAGATTTGCTTCTTTTAACTGAATTCATTTGAGTCTTCTTTTCTTATGGGCTGACACTATACACAGACAAGATGCTCCACTTCTAATCTTGAAGCCCTGATTCAAATTTTATAAGACTGAAGGTGTGTATATATGTCAGTATAATGATTTAACCCATTTATTTAAATGTCATTTGTAAATACTCGTTTGTTTCAAGAAGGTCAAATGCTCACACGTTAAAAAAGGCAAACATTTCCATGTGACATAATTTTTCATCTTACTGTACACACGTTCTTTGTAAACCTAAAAAAAACCCTGAACATCGAGCATACCTGTATTCTTGCCTCTGGAAGGTCTATTTTGTTGGCGAGGCGTTCTCGGGCAAACACATCTGGATAGTGTGTCCTTTCAAATTCTAGAACAAAAATAATTGACACATTATGTTGAATGATTGTACTATTACACATTAATTACACAATACAGTATCTGTTTTGGGAGGGCCCCTGCTTCAAATGGACTGAAAACATTTGAAAAAGCTATTGCACAGCCCTTTTTAAAATCTTATTGACCCCTTAAAGCACCTTTGCACTACATTTAGCACACATACAGAACACTTTGCAAATCAGTAGATGTGATGTGAGTGGGAGTAGTTAATAACACAGGTCCAGCTCATTTGTGATCTGACAAGCAAAACAAAAAAAAACAGTTTATGCACAGGTTTAACACTTTAGAAATGTTGCTCTTTGGAAACCTCATGGCAACACAGACCAAGGAGCAGCAGCAAGAAAAATAATATGTTCTGATACAAGGGTGAAGGCTTCAGACGGACACTGAGAACAACTGTTCTCTGAACTGTGACAGGTCAACCACAGATGTGCCTCTTTGTTGGAAACCATTCTGCCATAACAACACAACTGTAGACTTTGTGAAAAAATACACATTTAGCCCAATTTACAGATTTGATTTAAATAAGATTATTGCAGCTGTGCTATGTTCATAAATGCACACATACCCGTCTGTTGCTCACTCATTAAGTCTAATATTTCAGCAAAAATTACCTCCTGAAAGATATTTTCCCCAAATCTACAGGGAGTGCAGAATTATTAGGCAAGTTGTATTTTTGAGGAATAATTTTATTATTGAACAACAACCATGTTCTCAATGAACCCAAAAAACTCATTAATATCAAAGCTGAATGTTTTTGGAAGTAGTTTTTAGTTTGTTTTTAGTTTTAGCTATTTTAGGGGGATATCTGTGTGTGCAGGTGACTATTACTGTGCATAATTATTAGGCAACTTAACAAAAAACAAATATATACCCATTTCAATTATTTATTTTTACCAGTGACACCAATATAACATCTCCACATTCACAAATATACATTTCTGACATTCAAAAACAAAACAAAAACAAATCAGCGACCAATATAGCCACCTTTCTTTGCAAGGACACTCAAAAGCCTGCCATCCATGGATTCTGTCAGTGTTTTGATCTGTTCACCATCAACATTGCGTGCAGCAGCAACCACAGCCTCCCAGACACTGTTCAGAGAGGTGTACTGTTTTCCCTCCTTGTAAATCTCACATTTGATGATGGACCACAGGTTCTCAATGGGGTTCAGATCAGGTGAACAAGGAGGCCATGTCATTAGTTTTTCTTCTTTTATACCCTTTCTTGCCAGCCACGCTGTGGAGTACTTGGACGCGTGTGATGGAGCATTGTCCTGCATGAAAATCATGTTTTTCTTGAAGGATGCAGACTTCTTCCTGTACCACTGCTTGAAGAAGGTGTCTTCCAGAAACTGGCAGTAGGACTGGGAGTTGAGCTTGACTCCATCCTCAACCCGAAAAGGCCCCACAAGCTCATCTTTGATGATACCAGCCCAAACCAGTACTCCACCTCCACCTTGCTGGCGTCTGAGTCGGACTGGAGCTCTCTGCCCTTTACCAATCCAGCCACGGGCCCATCCATCTGGCCCATCAAGACTCACTCTCATTTCATCAGTCCATAAAACCTTAGAAAAACCAGTCTTGAGATATTTCTTGGCCCAGTCTTGACGTTTCAGCTTGTGTGTCTTGTTCAGTGGTGGTCGTCTTTCAGCCTTTCTTACCTTGGCCATGTCTCTGAGTATTGCACACCTTGTGCTTTTGGGCACTCCAGTGATGTTGCAGCTCTGAAATATGGCCAAACTGGTGGCAAGTGGCATCTTGGCAGCTGCACGCTTGACTTTTCTCAGTTCATGGGCAGTTATTTTGCACCTTGGTTTTTCCACACGCTTCTTGCGACCCTGTTGACTATTTTGAATGAAACGCTTGATTGTTCGATGATCACGCTTCAGAAGCTTTGCAATTTTGAGACTGCTGCATCCCTCTGCAAGATATCTCACTATTTTTGACTTTTCTGAGCCTGTCAAGTCCTTCTTTTGACCCATTTTGCCAAAGGAAAGGACGTTGCCTAATAATTATGCACACCTGATATAGGGTGTTGATGTCATTAGACCACACCCCTTCTCATTACAGAGATGCACATCACCTAATATGCTTAATTGGTAGTAGGCTTTCGAGCCTATACAGCTTGGAGTAAGACAACATGCATGAAGAGGATGATGTGGACAAAATACTCATTTGCCTAATAATTCTGCACTCCCTGTATACAACTATCTGAAATGCTTCTCAGCAACAGTTATATAGTATTTTCAGTATATCAGTATTTTCAATAGTATTTTTGCAGACATACATGTTATAAAAAGAAAATCACTCCTCTTCACCACAGGAAATTCCTGATTGGATAAATCCAAAACTTCCTGAGCTGTCATCAGTTCAATCCACTTCAATGTTATTTATATTTATACAGCTCTAAATCACAATAACTGTTGCTACGAAGTGCTTTTCATTGTGAGGTATAGGCCCGACAATGTTAGAGAGAAATCCCAACAATCACACAACCCCGCATTAGCAAGCACATGTCAACATGGACTGGTTCTTATAAAGAGCTTTTCTACTCTACCTGACCACTCAAAGCCTTTTATACAACATGCCTCATTTACCCATTCACATGCATACACCTTTTTTTCTATGCCTATGTGCTTTCTAACATTCACACATGTTCATATTTTGATGGATGCATCGGAGAGCAACTTGGGGTTTATATCTTGCTCACTGATATTTGGCTTGCAGACTGGAGCAGCCAGGGAGCAAACCACAAAACTTTCGATTAGTAGGTAACCTGCTCTACCCCGTGAACTACAGCCCAGTGATAAGGATCCAGCCCTAACTATATACTTTATCAAAAAGGAAAGTTTAAAACCTAATCTTAAAAGTAGAGAATGTGCCTCTCTTCAATATCCAAACTGTGAGCAGATTCTCCAAAAGAAGGGGTCTGACAGATGAAGGCTCTGCCTCCGATTCTACTGTTAAACACTCTGGAAACCACAACTAAAGATGCAATCAGAGAGTGAAAAGCTCTATTAGGACAGTATTATGTTATGGGGGTTAAGATATGATGATGGATTTTAATCTCAATTCTGGATTTAATAACCAGCCAACAATGAGAAGCTGATATGAAAGAAAAATACTTCCTCTTTCTTGTTCCTGTTATAATTTTTGCTGCAGCATTCTGGATCAAATGAAGGCTTTCTAGGAAATTTAGGGAACAACGTGATAATAATGAATCACTGGTTTTTGAACTAGGTTTAAGCATCACTCTGAGATAGAATGGTTCTAATTTTAGAGATATTGCCCAAATACAGGTTTTATCCACACCACAGTTTTATCTGAATTTAGAAGCAGGAAGTTAGAGGTCATCATAACCCTTATGTCTTTAAGACATTCCTGCAGTTTAACGAATTAGTATCTGTCATCTGGCTTAATTGATAGATAAAGGTAGGTGTCATCTGCATAGCAGTGAAAATGTATCAGAATCAGAATGAGCATACTTTATTAATCCCTAAGGAAATTATGTATGCTATGCCTTTTAATGATAATCCCTGAGGGAAGCATTTATAATGTAAACAAAATTGGTCTATTACAGAACCCAGTGGACCTCCATAATTAATCTTGGTATTTGAATCTAATTCAATTCACTTTTAGTTATAAAGAGCCCAATCACAACAACAGTTGCCTCAAGGCATAAAGAGGTTATAACATCTCCACATTCACTTCAAAATCTTAGAAATATGGTGTCTAACCAGATTCTTACTCTGGATGGCATTACCTTGGCCTCCAGTAACGCTGTGAGGAACCTTGGAGTCTTTTTTGACCAGAATAGGTCCTTCAATGCACATATTAAACAAATATGTAAAACTGCTTTTTTCCATTTGCACAACATCTCTAAAATTAGAAATATCCTGTCTCAGAGCGATGCTGAAAAACTAGTTCATGTATTTATTACTTCCAGGCTGGACGACTGTAATTCATTATTATCAGGATGTCCTAAAAACTCCCTGAAAAGCCTTCAGTTGATCCAAAATGCTGCAGCAAGAGTCCTGACAGGAAAGAGACAGCAGATTTCTCCTGTATTGGTTTCTCTTCATTAGCTTCCTGTTAAATCAAGAATTGAATTCAAAATCCTGCTCCTCACATACAAACATACAAGGTCTTAAATAATCAGGCCCCATCTTATCTTAATGAACTTATATTAACATATCACCCCATTAGAGCACTCCGCTCTCACACTGCAGGCCTACTTGTTGTTCCTTTAAAAGTAGAATGGGAGGGAGAGCCTTCAGTTTTCAGGCCCCTCTTCTGTGGAACCAGCTTCCAGTTTGGATTCAGGAGACAGACACTATCTCTACTTTCAAGATTAGGCTTAAAACTTTCCTTTTTTCTAAAGCATATAGTTAGAGCAATAGGTGTATGCTGGTGGGGGACTCCCATAAATCATTCAGTTCTTCTTCTTTAGTCAGCTTTCTCACTCACTATGTCTTAACAGACCTCTTTGCATTGAATCATATTTGCCATTAATCTCTGCTTGTGTTTCACAGCGTGTCTTTTGTCCTGTTTTCCTCCCCTCAGCCTAACCTGTTACGGCAGATGCCCGCCCCTTCGTGTTGGTGAGCCTGTTTCTTCCTGTTAAAAGGGAGTTTTTCCTTCCTACTGTCGGGGAAGTCCCACTGCGCTTGCTCGTATGGGCTCATATGAATGTTCAGTTTTTCTCTGTATGTATTATTGTAGGGTCTACCTTACAATATAATGCGCCTTGAGGTGACTGTTGTTGTGATTTAACACTATATAAAGAATTGAATTGAACTGAAGAAGACTCTCCATTTACATGATCAAACTGGAGTCTAGTTGATAGATATGATTCAAAAGTCAGGCTTATAAAATAATTAAAAGGAAAAAAAGGGAAAATCAGGATACTTGGAGAGGGTCTTTATCTAAGCGCTTAAATGCAGACTGCAGCCTTCTTTCTTTTCTTTTGTTTGTGTTGTTTATGGTATCAGCAGAAAAGTGTTCATTATCCATTTTCATGCAAAGATGCATAAAAAAATATTAAACTAGTTTGTAATGCATGCATTACAAAAAATGTAACTAATGGAATTCATTTTAACACATTTCACAAAGGACAGAGTTTCCAGAAAGAGTTCCAGTTTTGGCAAAATCGGCAGGTACATATAGGAAGTTGTATTGTGTAGCTTTATGATGTTATGGTGAATGCCAGAAATTACCTTTTTCTAGTGCTTCTATTTGGTCCTGTGTAAAAGATGTTCTATTTCTCTGGAGCTTCCTCTTCAGCTGTAGTCTCATCTGAGTCTCTTCTGAGTCCTCACCATTGGTACAAACTGATACTGCGTTCTCCCCTCCCTCTGCCTGCGGACACTCTGCACCAAAGAAGAAAACAAGAAAACACACACCAAATGTCGTGACATTACTCCAGTGTTTCATTTTTTTATTTTATTTTTTAAATCTTACTATGTTATGTTGTCAGACTTTGGAATTTCAGCACATACAGTACTGTAGAAAGGTCTTGTATCTGATTACCAGATGATATTGCATCTTGGTACTATACTGTATTCAGAAGAAATTTATGTTACTATTAACTAATTTGAACCAGATTTAAGAAGCCAGTAGAAGACATCAATACTGTGTTGCTCCAACCAAACCTTGTATGTAGGGATGTCTTTATTGTAGAAAGGTCCTTACCCATGCACTATGTCCTTACTATGAATTTTAGAGTAGAGCCCCCAAAACTGAAGTGAACTTGTGGAGTGCTGCAGGAAGTGGGAGACTCCATTTAAGTTGGTATCATGTACTGGGGTATGTCTTAGATACACACTTGTGTCAGTAACATGAAATGTATTAATTTTTTCATGTAACTAGCTGATAACCTGATATTTCTGACATCTCTAAATTAAACCAATTGAGTTTAAAAGCACATCAGGTAGGAGATCTACAATTTGGTCTTTGAGCATACAGGAGCTCCAGCTCCCTGTGGAATGCATGTTATTTGTGGTGCTAGCCTAATTATTCATTATCCCCAACAGACAAGCGCTGCACAACAGAATGAAGCTATTGCTCAGTGTCATAGTCAGTCAGGCAGAAAGAGATGGAAATGAGAGCAGACTCCCCCATTCCCTCTGGCACACATACACACACAGGCACAAACATGCTGAAGATGGATAGGAAGGCAGCAGCCGTGGTAGTATAGCATGACTTTGTTTCACTGTTGTACTCCCAGGGTGCTGCAGGAGGGGCAGCAGCATATGAGCCTACTCCATACAACAAATGGGGCCCTCATCCACACAAATTGAAGGAAAAGAAAAGCAAGTTGCAGATATCGACGCTATAAAATGTAAACATTTTTGCATGTGGACAATCTATTTAAACACACTGCCATTGAACAAAACACTGGGGGAAACAACTTTTTTGTAATTTGATAAAATGTTCAAATCTTGTCACGTTGCCACCACCACTAAATGTAATAACACAAGGAAAAGCATGACCTATAGGGCACCTAATGTGAAGTAGGGCAGACTCTTTACTTTGAAAGCAAACAGTTGCAAAATTATACAGAATTTCAAAATTACGTCTAAAACATATTTTATAATAGTTGTTTGGCTTGTCCTGTTATGAAAACAATTATGAAAAACAAATGTAAATAGCACATCATTTCTTACAGTGGTTTGCTGCTGTTGGATGTCACTCATATTGTACTCGTACAAAACACTTTCTAGCAGCAAATGCTGGTTTATAAATCCAGTGACACAGCCCATTTAAAATGACCAACTAACCTACTAAGCATATTATCTGAACTGTTGTAAAGCAGTATAGCACAACACTGTGGCAGCACATTGGGTCAAAGTTGATAACTTCTTTGTGTGTTTGGATAAAACATAAAATGAGGAACTGCATGAATTTACAATGAAGTAAAATGCCCAGAAAGCATTTTCAGCACTTTTAGTGTAGTTTAAATAGTGACATTGAAATAACACAAAAAACGAAACCTGTATTAGAGTAAATACACCAGTTAATAAATCGGGGCGATATGCTGTCATTGGATGAGAAAAGATTTCTTCGGTGAGCGTTTTGAATGAAATTTGTGGACGTTAAGGAATCTGTGTCTAGATAGATGGATAGAATATTATGTAGAAAGTGTGCACCATTAATTCAATTCATTCATTCATTTATTCAAACCACACTTCGTACGTATGTGTGCGTGAGCTGTAGCACAGCCAATCTAATTAACCAGATTTTTTTTAAGAAGAAAAGAAAACACTCAAAAATGCTGCAAGGAGTTATTTTTTTCAGGTACATAAACTATGAAGTAGTCAACAAACAAACGAAATGCAATATGCAAAACATGCAAGAAGAGAATCACAGACAGAGATGGAACAACTTCCAACTTTGTCCGACAGTTGAAGTTGCATAAAGAAAGGTAGGTGGTGCTTCTCTTTTGCTATGATGAGATAGCTGACTTCATCTAACTTTGTGATGTCAACTAACTTTAATGTGATATTTTTGTCGTGCTATTTTAAAGCCGGTCCTACGAGCGCATCCAAGAATAACATGCAGCTTATCTCAGAACTGTCGTTGAAAATTATTATTGGAGCTAAGTTTAATTGAGCTGCATTTTATAGAGGTGCAATTTCACAATTTGTGTATATTTTCTAAGTTTACTATTTCGTCATGTGTTGAGAAAAACACAGATTTTAAAACAACATGGTCTAATATTTACATTTAGCATAACTGCAACATGCTTTTTTTTCTTTTTTTTTAAAGACTCGAAAGGACTGGAAATTCAAAGTTTCAGACTTGTGACTTAACTCGGACTTTTACACCAGTGACTTGAGACTCGACTCTGAGTTGAGGATAAAGACTTGAGACTTACTTGAGACTTGCAAAACAATGACTTGGTCCCACCTCTGGTTAGAACTATTACTATAAAAACTACTGTAATCTCAAAAAATAATAACATACATTTCATTGTGTTTGAGACTCTACATGTTGCTTATTCATATGAGCAGATGGTTTGAGATATATCTTCGTTCTGTAATGCCAAAGATGTTGATCTGTTTCATGAAGCCGTCTACTCTCTTTGCAAAATGTTTTGCAGTTTCTTGGAGAACTGAGAGAGCAAACAAACAGCCCTGTAATTTGTAAAATGGTGTCTTTTACCTGCTTTATATGAAGATATTACATTGAAAATGTGTGAAGAGAAGAAGAGACAATATTGAATGCAAGATAACAGCTATAAGCTAAATGACTGACAGCATAAATGGATGGTGGAAATGTGAAGTATGAAAACAGTAAAAAAAATAATTCACAGCACATGAGTTAGAACAATTCATTTCAAATTGAAGCCCTCATAACTTTTGGAGCATACTGCTAATCACAATTGAGTTTGCTCAGTTGTGATTGCATAATGTAGGTGTGGAACCTTGGTTATTGATATTTCAATATTACTCGCACTTTTGGGAACTGTTGATTTTGTTGTCCTTCTACTATTAGTATACATTTCCAGGTCACTTTATTGCTTCATTGCTGTTCTGAGTTTTCCGAAACCTCTACTTTATTAGGATGTCCCACACAACCATCTGTAGACAGCAGACAACAGTTCATGGAGTGAAAATGCTTATTGATGCCAGAGGTCAACAGAGAATGGCCAGACAAACAGTAACTCAGATAACCAGTCCTTTTAACCAATATATGCAGTAGCGCATCTCCTAACTCACAACTTGAAACTCACAGCTTGAATCAAATGGGCTAAAGCAGCAGAAGACCGCACTGGTCACATGTCAGATATGGCTACAATTCACATGAGCCCACCAAAATTTAACACCAATTCAAAACATTTGGTTTTTGTAAAATTAGAAATCGTCTCTTCTGTGAACGAATTAGTGAAGAAGAATCGCAGTGTTACTTTGAGTTAATGTCTCACCAGTGGCAGAGAGTGCTGTCCCAGGATACCATCCTGAGCGTCCTCCCCAGCTGCTTTGTGCATTGAGCATCTTGAGTTTGTCAAACATCCCTTCAGCTCCCACTGTGCCCATTGGTTGCTTGTCACTAGCCAAATTCCTAAGCACTCGATTTATTGATGAAACCTGGTGACAAACACAACAACATAATTACATAAGACACACTTTAGTTGTATATTGTTGTCATTGGTGGGTTGAGGATGTAGCACTTGTGCAGGGCCAGAAGTAATGATTCCTCCTTGCTTGATAATAAAGAAGTGTTTGTGTAATTAAAATCTCCTCTCTCTGTGGTTATTGAGGTACGCTGCTAGACTGCAAACAGTAGGAGAAATGTTGGAATCACAGCTAGTGCAGCAAGCAGCTGATCTGACATCCTTGTGAAAGATACTGAACCCTGATCTTGTACAAGATGCATCCATCGAAGTTTGTGTGTATGATCATTAAAAGTAGGGGAGACCGGGGATAGTTGTAACATTTTTCACATTTCTGTCTGTAAATTGGAGCTCTTTTAAGGTAGTGGATTCAAAATGTAATGCAAAGTATTTACATGTCTCTGCTATTAAATAGTGCAGCTATTTTCTCTGCAGCACAATTACCCATTGCATGGTATGGTCTCAAACACAAAGAGTGAAATGTTACAATTAACCCCATAGTCTGGGTTAGTTGTAACATATCCTGGGGTAAAATGTAACACAATGAAATAAGGGTACTAACAAAATATTAACATATAATCTTTGTTTATTCAACACATGAATGCACTTAGAGCCATTTATGTAGCTGTGTGTGTGTGACAGAATGCAGAAATCTAACTTTTGAACATATTCCAACCCCCCAAAAAAGACAAATTATGGAATTTTCTGCAACTGAATATTTCATTAATTTTGGTTGGTCTTCCTTGAGTTTGGCCTCATTGGCTCAGTGGGCATTATAACCTACAACTCTTGCACCAATTTTGAACATAACAATGAAGCTGAAAAAATGTAGTTGTTCACCAACATCGCAATTCCATTACTTTTTATCATGGCTTACCTTGGTGTGGTTTGCAAAGTGCTTCAGAAAGATGACGAAATCTGTTTCTTGCACCCATCCTGATTTATTTCCACTACTTCCTACTGGTCCATCTCTGACACAGTGGTCTGCATAATGTATGTGTGGGAACACAAACAGTGGAGGAATTGTGTTGCCAACGGCATTAACCGCATATACAAAAGCGACCAGTGAACCTCTCTCTGCTGATGTCGTTGCCCCAACTTGTTTAATACAAGTTAAAGTAATAGTGTGGTAAGTTGTAACATCTGCATTATTGTTACATCTAACCCAGACTGTTGCTGTTACAACTGACTGACTCCTATAGCCATGAACTAGCTAACATTACAGCCAACGGCTAAAACATTAGCACTAAAGACCTACACAGAATATATCCCCATAGACATACAAATAACATAATTTAAGTTTGATGAGTTTAACTGCAAAGCAGATAATGCTATTAAAAATTGAAATAAAGTAGAAAAACTTACTTTTTGGCATACAAATTACTTTTTTTCGTGTTAAATTATCTGTGTTTGACAAAATGTGCTGATTTTTCACATGTGATAGCAGAACTGAATTGGGCATGCACAGGATGAGTCACATCATTTGAAACTTAGCCCTGACTGGAGAAATTGAAAGTGTTACAACTGACCCACGTTACAACTATCCCCGGTCTCCCCTACTTAGGATTAGAAAAAAGCACTGTATGAATGTATGTGTAAATGAGGCTTGTCATAAGAAAAGCACTTTGAGTGCTCAAATTGTATGGAAATTGGGCTCCAGTCATCTGGAAAGTGAACTGAACTGGCCCCCCAAAGATCATCACTGCCAGTTGAGAGGCACTGCAGTGGGGACTGTTCATTCCTCATTCATTTACACACAGGAGCTGAAAAACACAGCCACATGGTGGTTGCAACTGAGAGATGCAACTAGATACCAGCAGCTGCGGGAAATGGTGGTCTTGGAGCAGTTTGTGGATGGACTGTCAATAGAAACAGCAGACTGGGTGAAGAGGATAAGTCACTAGGAAGCTTGAAGGCAGCGGTCACAGATGAATCCATGCGGGGGACCGCGCTGCAGCAGGCTGTGGGCAGAAGGCTACATATCCATTCCACTACATTCCAGCACCATGGAGGAAATCCCTTCCGTCTCAAGCACAACACAGCACCTCTCTGCCAGGTCACATTAATCTCATACAGCATCATGGTGAGACTTCCTTGGGAATGATGGTTCAGTCACTACTCTGTAGGTTGTCAGAATAGAGATGAAAAGTAGTTCTAAAAGAATTGAAAGACATGCTGGAGATGGAGGGGAGAACCAGATTCTCGATGGACTAAGGTGATATCTAATCCCATGCCCTGGCTGAGTGAGCTCCTGGACTGGTTAGGCACTCGGAATTTAACACTACTGGCAGATTCCCTTATCTCCAGAGACCAAGCGAAAAATGCCTTCTCCACTGTGCACCAATTTGTCATACTCGCTTTTGTTTGCTTGTTTGGTGCTCCAGCCATCTTCCAATGCCTTCTTGTTGGGTGCCTCCCATGTTGGATATGTTGCCTCCTACCTGGATGACACGATCATACACTGCAACACCTGGGTTGAGCATATGCAGCAGGTAGCTGCAGTGCTGGAGTCCTTGTTGCAGGTTGGGGTCACTACCAACCCAAAGAAGTGTGCAGAGAGAGGTGTAGTATCTGGATTACCACTTTTGCAGCAGGCAAGTGCACATTACAACCTGCCCACAGATGAAGATCAAAGAGAGGTACATAAGTTTTTGGGGCTAGCTGTTTACTATGGGGAGGTTTATCCCAAACTTCGCAGGCCCCTCTCACCCACCCAGAAAGGTGTCTCACATCTGGTCCAACGGGCGGACTGGTTCCAGATGGCATTTGAGAGGGTGAAACACCCCTACCTTCTTTCTCCCTGTTATCTTGCAGACCAGTGCTTCAAACTAAGGCCTAGTGGGCATTTATGTCTCATTGGGTGTGTGGGGTCGACTGCCCACTGCTCCACATTCAGTCTATTGATTTATCTGTTTACATCAGCAGGAAAATGTCAGAATGTGAACCCACTATAGCAGGGTACAAAATAAATGCTTGTGAGTCTGGTGCACTGTTGATTGTAAATGTGCTACAGTGTAGTAAATATGGTGGTGGGGGGGGTAAGTTAAGTGGGTTAAGTCAGGTGGTGGGGTATGAGGCTCGGCTGCAAGAGGGAGAGGTGGAGCAGGATGGGGAGAGTGGCACATCTGGTGTGCATTTGATAATCATTCTCTCTCTCCATACTGTAGGCGTGGGGCTGGAGGATGAGGGATGAACAGAGTGAAGCACAGAAGCAGTAAAGCTTCAGAGCTGGGCTGTTTGGAGGAGTAAACATTGTTCCTGTGTGCTGGAGCCGTTTGTGTAGTTAAAATCTCCCCTCTCTGTGGTTACTGGGAGAATTTGCTACAGCCTCCTATAGTTTTCTGTTGGACTGTTAACAATATGACTTAACAATGAGTAAATACAGTGGCTGTCCACAGTCAGATCAGGTATATTATTTGAGTGAAGTGTTGTTTTAAAGACACTTTTAAAGACAATAATGCTTCTATATGTAGCAACCCCACTTGCAGCATGTCACCGCACAACAACAATAGATATCGTCTCATAAAACAACTCACAAGCACCCTGCAACAATTATTTTTGTCATTTGTTTCTATACAAATAAAAGTAAACTCAAAAGTTACATGAAATATCTAATTAAATATGGTGAAAGGGGTTTTAATGATTAGTCTACCTTGTCATGGAAAGATTTTTAATTACATGACTTTGCTGAAAAACAGAAGGGTCTTACACTGGGTATATTGTCGTTGGTGCAGACTCCCTCTGCAAGCAGTCGGTCTCTGATCTCCCAGGCAAAAATGGATGGACACTCTCTCTTGTACTGAGCAATTCTTCCCACCACCTCTGGAGTGGCCACTCTGGGTTTACTCCCACCTATGGCCCGTGGACGGATTGAACCTGTCTCATAATACCGGCCTAAGATCTTACTCACACAGCCATTAGACACCTGGGCAACATAATAACACACATCTTTGTTAGACAATCTTTGGAACAATTATATCTTGCCAGTAAAAAAATAAAATAAAATAAAAAAATACTTCTCTATTTTTTATTTGTTCACAATGTCTAGCAAGAATTTGCATTTTTCTGTATGACTTGTGATGGATATTTTTGTGGTGTTGTAACCACCTTGCAATACCTGCAGTATTCTGGATATGTCACATGGTCGAGCACCGCTGTGTGCCAGCTCCACTATCTTCTGCCTGGTAGAGTCAGGTAAAGGTCTCCCATTCACAAACACACCTCCCAGCTGGTTTACTCCACTGTGGCCTACACAGATATACCCACATACCCACCATACCCACATGCACGTGCACACACACACACACACACACACACACACACACACACACACACACACACACACACACACACAAAGGTTTTCAGCAACTTATTTACTGTATTATTTACTCTTATTTTGCTCTATAAGAGCAGAGGCCCAAAGTAATAAAAAAAAGCAGCACTAATGAAACAAGTGGATGAAAAGAGCAGGAAAACCAACCCGAAACATGAGAACATAAACAGAAAGATTTCCTCCGACACTGTGTTTTTTGCGGTATCCTTATATATTTTAGTTATTGCATGTACAGCATATAGTAATGTCTAGCATTTCCAAATGTTATCTGTCTTGTTTCTGTCATCAGTTAAATAAACAACTATATTCTGATGTTCTTCCATGCGTTAAACATGTTTCGTTTTAGCCTTCTTTGACCCAGGCCTTTTGTTGCTGCACTTCTTCTTTAAAAGGATTGAAAGCTCTTTTTTCAGTCAATTTATAATAAAATAGAATAGAATAGGCCTTTATTGTCATTGTACATGTACAATGAAATTATGTTTTTTTTTGTTTTTGTTTTGTTTTTTGTTTTTTGTTTTTTTCATAATGTTTCCATGTATTCGAATGTTTGGGATCATTGATGTGACATTAAATTCACCACCTTTTCAAATTCCTCCAGACTGGGGGCCACATTTTCATTCAATATTGGGTTAAACAAAATTGAAATTATAGTGCATAATTTTGCATTAGATACAAGAAAGCTGTGGTGGTCACAGGTTTGTCATTACACTTTTCATCCAGTTACAGTTAACTGGAAATTGTATGCTTAATTACTTTTGTTTTAGTGGACAAAGGAGTACTTTATTTGTACACAGATAATAACTACAGCATTTGCTAAAGTACTGAAGTTTCCTTCAGGATTACCACGATGAAACAAGCATACACACATAAAGACTCACAGGTGAAAACAACACACATCTGCTCTTGCACTTTTTGAGTATTACTCTGTATCTATTTCTAATGTGCTCACATTCATTGATCTATAGCAATAGCTGTATGTGATCATCCTTATTATTCCTGAACTGCAGCAGCTTAGGTTGGAGTCCAACCTCCAGTCTCCTTTGTAAAGTAAGTTTGAATGAAGCAGAAAACACTTTTAACATGTTGCAGGTCTGAAATGTTTCAGCGGCGGGAGCTGACACATGCTGTGCCGTGACACTGTTGGGGTTAAGTAGAGATTTATGCTGATTCAATTGTCTATTGTGTATTAATGGCTGTGAGGGGGGAAGCATATTGCAGATTTTTTTTAAATCCTCATGGATTAATAAATCAGACAACCATCCAATACACAAAGACACACACACAAACAAAGAGAAAGCAAGGTTGTTGTTTTTTTGCAGAAGTCATTTAGATGCACAAACATATACTCTGTTAGAGTTTTGTTTCTTTATTACTAATGTCATCCATCTATCCATCCGTCCATCCAGCCAGCAGCATATAGCAGCGGTAGGGACATGTGGGCCTGCAGGGTGGAGATGGGTGAGGGGGATCCCACCTTCCTCACCTGCCAAATCACACCCAGTGTATAAAAGAAAGAAAAAAAATGACCTCAGCTATTCTCTATGTGAGAAGTCAGACATCCTGTTTCTATATATTTCATATATACCAATGAAAAGTAATGATGGGTGGCTGCAGTAGCTGTTGCAGTAACCTGCAACCAGCAAATGCTACTCTGGTCTCTGCATGTCTCTGCATTTGTCTTTAAATAATGATTAATAAAATAATCAGCTGTGCAGTTCAAAAAGCTGTCTGTTCATTTAGTTGCATGCAGACAACAGAGAAGACCCCAGTCTCCTCCTCTATTGCAGGAGAGCTTCTCAGCTAGAAAAACAAGTGGATCAAGTGGATCACAAAAGGTTTGTGCTCCACAAAACCTCGCACTGTCAAAGCTTTGGCTTTGAACAGCTCTTCTGCCTAATTAAATTATAGAAAGAGTCACGGCCTCCACAGAGGTTACTGCTGACTTTAGGTGTGAGACTGCATTATTTCTAATTGTCCGTCATGCTGCCTCACATCATGTTCACTTTGTGTTTTGGGGTTGATAGTTTCACTGAAAAATGTTAATCACAGTCCCACCTCCCCAGGGAAAACACTCAGGCCGCAATTAATAGACAGACATATGGAGTCAATTTGGACCTCTCTCTCTCTCTCTCTCTCTCTCTCTCTCTCACACACACACACACACACACACACACACACACACACAAACAAGAGCAGGTGGGCTCTTGGGAAGAGATCAGCAGCTTTCACATTAAATCAGCTCTTTCACACTGAACCTGACTTCAATTAACTTTCACTTTAACAGTGTAGTGCTTTCATTGACAAAGATCTTCAAATAAAACAAGAATATGGTTCATTCAAACCTTCCGTTGTTCTGTGTCTACACAGCACAGCTGTTTCCCGTCAAACATTCTAGTAACAGGAAAAATATTGTTTGTTGTTGCCTTTAAACATAAATACTTGATGTTGTAACAGCAACCCTTAAGATTTCGTTTCTCTTACAAAAGAAACCGCTTGATAAAGCTGTGTAATGCATCTATTTTTTCCTACTTATCCAGTTATGGCTCACAGGTGCCTATCCTAGCTGTCTTACGGCTAGAGTTCAAACACACGCTGGACTGTCACAGGGCTGACAGACACAACAAATGACACTCACAGTTTAGAATAAGCAGATAACCCATACATATTTTTATACTGCCCAGAGAAAAGCCATGCAAGTGCCAGTAAAACCTAACACAAAGGCCCCAGCCTAGGCTTGAACTAAGGAGCTTCCTAAAGTCAATGTTTGAGGCAACAGCACTAATCACCACACCACTAAACTGCTAGTTTGTGTTATTGTGTACTTTGCTAAGATCACTCAAGGCTCATCTACGTAGTTACACTTTCCATCGATGGTAACTGTGACAAAGCTAGCTAGGTTTTAGCTTCTCATGACCAGTGTTTTGGCAAATCGATTATCTAAAACCTCTAAACCACACAGCAACAGCGGTAGAGCAGGTCTGCCAATAGGAAGGTCAGTGTTACAGTTCCAGATGAGTGGCAGGGTACTGAAGTGTGTGCATGATAGCTAAAAAACACTTAAAGGTATCGAATAAAGTACCGTGCAAATGGGTGGATGTGGCTTGCAGTAGAAAGCACTTTGAGTGCTCAGAGGAGAAAAGTATTGTAAGTTCCAGTCCATTTTCAGGGTTGCTGCATTATAATCTGTTCTGTTTTGGACTACTTATTTCTGGCTACTGAGAAGCAGCACACTTCTTAGACCTCCTTCTAGGCAGAGGAAGAAGAGATACTCCAGGGAAACATACTGAGCTGCTTTCAAGGTTTGGCCTCTTCTCACTTGTACTTGCTCTTAGTTTTATATTGGCCCAAACGCAAACTGTCTCCTGAAGTGTGCACATTTGCACCTTTTACCACAGAGAACAAGTGGGAGAAACAGAGATTTTTTTATAGTGCAGCAATATATCTATGGACCGCCTATACAGTTAGAGGTAATATATGAAAAGTGCCAAACAAATGCAAACTGTTAACATTTATAGACAAACCAGAAGACAACATTTATATGACATCAAGACAATGTAAGGTGTGAAGGGAGGGGATGCAGGTCAGACTACGCAAAGCTGATGCAAAGAATGAGCCTGTCTCAGCCATGTCTCAGTCCAGCATCTCGAGTGAAAGGCTGGAGGAATGACAAGCCAATGAGCCACAAAAGGGCAAATGTTACAGTAAAAATTCTATTCAGTTGACATAAGTTCAAATATTGAACATTTCATTCCTTGATGACTTGGTAACACCTGTAATTGTGGTAACAGCAACTTATTTAAACTTATTTTAAGTTGTTCTAATAACACATCCAACATAATTCTGTAGAGGAGCAAAACTGTCAGTTGTCATCTTCATAAAGAAACTGATTATAACTGGCCTCTTCCCGTGCACATAACATGAATCTGGTAACACCAACAGCATGATTCTGCAGCTTATTACCTGAATCCCACATCTTATGGCTGTTCTTTTTCATTCCTTTATTACTTATACACTATTAAACAAATGTTCATTATCAGAGATCATAAGTGCTATGGCTGTTGTTAAGTGTGCTGCACGTAAAAGTCTTTTAATGCTTTGTTTTTCTTAGTGAAACAAACGATGAAAGGTTAAGTTTCACCTAAAGGATATGTTGCCCTGTAACTGAAATTAGCATTCGAATTAATAACACAGTGAAAAACGAATGTACGTAGTTAGCTTTCCTGAGCTAGAAGCTCAGATTCACACTCTTGCCCAAATATCATCATCATGTTCAATTTTAAAATCCAGAATTTGTCTGAGACTTCATAAACACACGACTGATCCCACAATTAATAAGTGAACAATTCATTTTTATATGCAGTTTTTATACAGCAATCTTTGCAATTACCACTGTATAGTGATAATCTTTGTTCTCAATTGTGACTTTTTTGTCTTTCACTTGTTTCCTGGTTAGTTTCAAGTTTAAAGAATTCTGTTTAGAAGTAACTCTTAGACCTAATAAATCGAAGTCGTCTTCCGTTTGGATTTTTTATTTTTAATGAGTTGTCGGGTTCAGACGTGTGTTCATAGGTCATACTGCACACTCACTGAATTATGTTGACTACTGTATGCTAATCAGTCATCAATAAATCTTAACGCATTAATGATCTAAGCAAATAAATATTAGTCATTTTAATGATCTAATAATAAAAGCAACCATTCAGACATTTAGTAATAATATTCTGTTTTTAAATGTTTTTAATTTCTGTCATTTGCTTTTATCTGACTGTTTTTAATCTTACCGTCATCTAAGTCAGTGCTGATGTCCATTCATGACCTTCCAAACCTGTCATTAAATATTTCTTTTTTGATCACTTGGAAAATAAAGTTAAAGAAAAGTAAGCTTAAAAAAATAAAATAGAAGAAAAAACTTAATTAGATGATGAACTAAGAGTAGCTGAAACCACATTTGTGCAGCAGGTCTGGTAGATAATCTCTTCACCACATCACGTATACAGACTTTCAAATATTAAGCTATTTTATTTTGAAAATGTTTTCCTTTATATTTGGTGTGTGTGGGAATGTGCTTTTCATGAGGCAGCTTTGCTATTTACATGTCCGGCACGCGTGCCGATGACATTATGAATTATTTGGAGTCAGATTTCTGACCACTTAGTGAATTTGAGGCTAACATTCATTCAGATCTGACTCTGTTTCTGTCTGTTCTTTCACGATGGACAGATATAGTCGTTTTTAAAGTTTTCTGCCAGAAAAAGCTGATTACAAGAAAAACAATAAGCTGAAAGTCACTATAAGGACTCATAAAGCTGTTCCACATCAACGATCAACTTTTTTTCATATTGTTGCCAGGTACACTGATGCTATAGAAAAACCACAAAGCAATAAACCAGAATTGTCATTTAATGTGATCAAACTGTTTTACAACATAAGTTATTATTACAACATAAGTTATTATTACAACATAAGTATTTCCAGTGTGACAGAATTACAGTCAGTGACTTAAACATTTTAAATGATTGTAGAG
Source organism: Haplochromis burtoni (assembly GCF_018398535.1). Lineage (NCBI taxonomy): Eukaryota > Metazoa > Chordata > Actinopteri > Cichliformes > Cichlidae > Haplochromis > Haplochromis burtoni. Next base: position 773,178 of record NW_024582530.1, on the reverse strand, counting down.
GTCTACATGTATGTATAGCGCTATAACCCTTGATAACACCAGACCTGGATTTTTTTGTTGTTGATAAAGTAACATTAAAAATGAATAAGAACAACATATACTTTTGAGAAGAAACTTACTGTTTTGCATCATGGAGGCCACACCACTCTCCCAGCTTGTTTGACTTCTGTAATCTGCACAAACAGAGAAGATGTGAGGAACAGCGTACTACTCGTGCCTCTACCTGGATAGTGAATTGCAAGAAAGAATAACCTGAATCTCTAAAGGTCAGATTTGCATCATTAACTTTATGCAACAATGTAGAAGATTACTGACTATGTTGTTTTTAAGATCTTTATAGGGGTGAAGATTAGATAAAACTGAAAAAAAGACCTTGTCTGGATGGTGGACTAGCTATCCTATGGTTGGTAGTAATGCACATATGAGCGCTCACACTCAAGATTTATGGAATGACATGATTTAAAATGTACAAAGAATCCTTCTCTATACTTCTTTTTTTAATTACCTGACTGACCATTCATTATAATTTCTTGCATACATGTTTTAAAAATAGTAAGAAAAACTATATGGCTCCAAAGAAATAGGTCTAGTCATGTAGAAACTAGGAGTGAGAAGTAGTTGTACCACAGACAAGGATCAAGCAAAAACACCCAATAATATCTTTTTCTCAAGTTTCTTTTTTTGTTTTTAAGAAAATATCTCCAGCAATACTATAAATTTACAGGACGAAAATATTTCTTTTGGGGGAAAATGTGACTATTTAATTAAATACAGAAAATAGCCTAGCTAGCCAAATAGCCTAACCACCGAGCTGTCTAAGTGACAAACTATTTTTTCAGCTTTGTTTCATATTTTATTCTTCATTATTGGAATTACATGTGGATCATAATAAAATAATAGTAAAATATATAAATAATAATCTAAAAATAAATTATAGAAAAATGTCAATTCAGACTTGTGTTACAACTGAGATCATAGTATTCTGTCACAACGATACAAAGTTTTGCACAAAAATCCTCTATTTTGTGCCGTTTCAACATAATTTCGAGTAATTTCGTCCTGCTGAAATATATATAGATATGAATTGTTTTCATCTTTACAGAGCCCCTCATCAATCATTCAATAAATAAGTCACCATTATGAAAGCATGATTAGGCAGAGCAATAGGAGCAGTTTTTTGTGATTCACGTGTAGAGAAACACATGACACCCCTGTTCTCAAAATCACAGCCCTATTAGGTTAAGTTGAGAAAAACCTAACCAAGAAAGGCTTCAAAGCAGCTTTCTCTTAAGCGCTTGTCATTAACAACCTGCATAATGAACATTAAGCAGCTCCACACAAGAACAAACGCATACACATGCCGACTGTGGCACCTTGTTCCCGCTATAACTCGGGCTTTTCTCCCAGTGAAAGAAGACAAAGAGCCGGAGGAGCGGAGCGGCGGCTCAGCTCGGTAAATACCCGCCGGGCTTTGTGTGTCCGCGGGGTTTTAGTGTCGTCGCCTCGTTAGCTGCGGCTCGTTAAAAAACTCGCGACACAAAAACGCAGCGGGGAGCCCAATTTGACCAGTACAACTGACATAAAAGAGTTCTGTTGGACGCAGTGATCACAATATAAAAGTTTCATTCAGCTGCATTCACTGCGTGGATATGAGAGACAGACGGGGAGAGAGAGACAGAGAAGCATTTCAATTTGAAATCAGGAGTGTATATATATATATATATATATATATATGTGTGTGTGTGTGTGTGTGTGTGTGTGTGTGTGTGTGTGTGTGTGTTTTATTATATATACAGCGTTTCCTTATAACTCCTTAAAGCTTTAGGCCACATCAGTTTCAAGAGACCACAGAAATAACTTTTTACTGGAATCTGTTCCCACTTCATTTGGCAAAGTATCAAGAGGCTGGACTTTTTGGTAGTTCATAATTAAGCAGTGTGTTCACGATCACGGTCTTTTAAAGGCTGTCCACATCACCAGGGAACACATACACTGTCATACTGTGGATCTATACTTTGTACTTTGTACATCTGAATATAATTTGGTATTTAGTGCTGGTAGTTTGGTTGTTATTTGGTTAGTTTTGTATTATTGTAGGGTCTTTGAGGCCACTGTTGTTGTGATTTGGAGCTATATAAATTGAATTGAATTGAATTGGGTAGATGAGTAGCCTGTGTGTTACACATATATATAACTAACTGACGGTATTCGGTTAGCTTCTAATTGAAAATATTAACGTGGAACATGAAATGTAAAAAGAACGCCTTCTATTCTAGTTTTTCATCATAAAGATGGAGGCATTTTCTCGCTTCCGTCAAATGAACAAAGTATCAGATGTGACTCAGGTGCACAGAGCAGACACGTGTCTTAATCCTCCTGTCCCCAGTACAACATATGGCAGCAGCCCACACTTCGCTCTCATCCTTTAGACACACACACAAAAATAATATGTTCTGAATTCGCACGCTGGATGAATTTATTCCGGCCTGATTAATCATGCGTTTAATTGGCTTCAATTTGATTAAGATGTTCATTAACGACTGACTTAATTAGATCATCAATTAAGAAAATATTTATCGTAAACTGCCTGTGGATTTCAAAATCATCTCAGTCAAAACAGCATGAGAGTACAATGACAGCAAACGGTAGACTTTGAAATAATTTCTGAGGTGACGTATTTTCCAAACAGGGATTTTGAGTCGAGGCCTAAAAAGAAAAGAAAAAAACGTTCAAATAAAAAGCAAAGGTCTTCTCCCACAGTGTGATCGTGGATAGGTTTAAATAAACTGAGAGTAACTTTAATTGTTGGTGTCCACATTCTGTCGTTTTAGGGTTTGGGGGGTTTTATTTGTTTGTTTTTCGTTTGTTTGTTTAAAAATGCTAAAGGAACGATACCTCCTGCATATTTTAGATGCCGTCTTCACAGACAACAAGTGGCTACAAATGGTGATGAAGTTCGTGTGTTTTATTTTGACCCTTCAGTTCTGTTTAAATACAATCGTTTTAGCAAGATGGCAATTATTACCATTCTCACTATGATCGCGATGATGATATGATTGTTATAATATAATGAAACATCGCCAGTCTAGTGTCAAACAACGCCCAGGCTCGGTAGAAACGCGGGGAGTGCGTTAAAGTGTTAGAAAGCGGTGTTCACCACTGTTCACTTGTCCTTATAAGTCTGATATTTAATAACTGTTCAATAGAGGATGCGCAACAATCTCTGGGTGGTAGAAATTGTATGGTAAATATATTCCTATATGTAACCCATTTATTATGGGTTTAAACAGAATATCCAGCATACCCATAATATCCGACAACTTTGTTGCTGGATTGTTTAATTCCACTCGCAATGAAGGAAAGGGCGGGATTAAGTTTATTAGTTAAATTAGAGTTTAAGGCTCCTGCTTTTTAAAAAACACTCTCGTTACTTTCTACGGTAAAGTTCGGGGAAACCTTGTCCTGCGTGAAGGCAGCAGCGGCTCAGTCCACAGCGGCCGGGATCACCTGTCGCTCACCGCACCGCACAACTATGAAAAGAAGGAGGTTTTTTTGTTTGTTTTCTCTTTTCTTCCTGACCCGGCTGTTTTAGTCTGAAAGAACATAACCCTGAACAAAGCACAGCAATCCGGCCCTGTGCAGAGGCCATTGGCCCGCGATCACACACACATCAATGTCTTTGGAGTTTAAACCTAAAACCAATCAATGAATAAAAATCTTAAAAATTGAAATCAATTAAATCACACACTTAAAACAACACTTCTCTCTGTCTATAATGAAGTTTTTTGCTGTAAAAGAGGAGAAGGGCTTGTTTGGAAAAGTTGGTCACCGTTACATGTTCCGTCTTTCTTCTCTTTTTCTCGTTCTTCTGTTTTTTTTGGTAATTTAATTAATTTTATTTAAAAGGGGGACCGAGTACAATTAGAAGATAAATGTTGCCATTTCACGCATTGTACCAGTCAGCGTAACGCTTCTGATAATTTTCTCTTTCTTCCAACAACAACAACAACAATAGCAAAGAAACAAACCTAACGAGCTAAAATGCTTTTACATCAGCACTTGGTTCTCACCCTTCAACCTTATCCGTTATAGCGCGATAACTTTTCAACTCCATCCTTGACTAAGAGAGAGAGAGAGTGAGCAAGCTTACCTTTCTGTGGCATGTTGCAGAATCAAAGTTTTGGTTTGTTTAGTTTTCCAACAACCTCTTTCTTCTATTCTTTCCTTCACTTAGTTTCTTCTTGACTGAAGAGACAAGTGCACAGAGATAGAGACACAGAGCTGGTCCTCTGAGAAGGAGGAGAGAGAGAGGAGGACAAGTGGGAGGGCTGTGCCAGTGAGAGAGAAAATGGGGACCAAGAGTGGAAAGGATGGGGAGGAGGGTTTGAACGGTATGGGCTAAGTTTGCATGTGTTACTCTGATTTATTGGGTAAAATTGGCAAACATTTAAAGAGATAGTGCTTTAAATTGTTACAACTGCATGCACATGCTTTGGACAGGCGGGTTTTGACCTGGATTGCTTCAGTGGTTCGTGCAGCGGATCTGAAAAGGTAAAAAAGCTTGGACTGTTAAACGTGATTAAACCTGTTGTCACTGCCTCCCCGAGTTTCGTGTGCCTTTTGTGTTTCTTTAGGTCTCTTCACTAAAAAGTCATGAGGGGTGACGAATCTGGCAATATGAACTACATATGTTCTGTGTTACTAATTTCTATTTCTCATCTAAGCATGTCTTAGTTTTGTACTTTACTATTTGGCCTTGAAGCACTTTTAGTCATTTAATCATGTTGAAATGAGGGGAAAGTTATATTTTTCACTTCAACTACACCCTCTGGCCATGGAGTAAAAAAGTTCGTACGGTCTTCCATTGTGTGCTCCAGTTTGAAGAAAAATGATAAAGTACTATTGAAAAAAAACGCACACCCTTTAAAGTTAAAACTGAAATATTTTATTTCTGTATATTAACTGACTACAACAACCTTGTGTCACTGAATTGCATTTAAGTAGTATTGACTTAACAGTAAAGGCAAAAGACTGTATTCACTGTTGATGTGGCTGCTCTGTTGGAAGTGTGTGAGCTGTAATGTTACACGTAAAATTCTCTGCAAACAGGGAAGGAAGTGGGAGGAATACCAGGGTCTCAGGGAAGGTGAGTAGGCAGGAAGTATCACAGGCAAAAGTAAGTCCAAATCCAGAAAGTGTTTAATTCAGCCAGAGGATTCATCAGTCACATGCACCAGGGACTGTAGAGGATAAGACAAGAATCCAAGCACAGCTCAAAAAAGAAGGTAGACAGTGTATAAAATACCGCTACTGGAGTGCTGTGATCTGTCAGAGGATGGTGAAGCAGACAGGTCCTTAAATCCACTGGAGGTAATGAAGAAAAAGAGAAAAGGTTTAGCAGCTAACCCTCAGCAGCAGCTGATGATGCCACGCCTCCTGGTGGAGCTTCCAGGGGCTTACAGAACGAGAGAGAGAGCAGTTTCAGTGTGTTACACACACACACACACACACACACACACACACACACACACACACACACACACACACACACACACACATAAATTCTGCTTTTAAATAGCCCAGGAACCACGAGTAAGCCAGCAGTCCGTAAACAAAACAATCTGCTGGAGTCAAATGTTACTATATTGTGATGGATTTCAAATTATGTTCTTTTGCCTCTTTTTTTCCAATTCTTGATTCAACAGAGACACTAATATGGACCAAATTATTTAAGATCTCTGAATTTAGAGGCAGGAAATTAGAGGTCATCTGTGCCTTTTTGTTTTTAAGACAGTTCCACAGTTGAACTAATCGTTGTCTCATTTATAGCTGTAGCTGCACATAGTGACATGTCTGTGGAAAGGTTTTCAGAAATTTTTCTATCATGGTTAAAATTTTATTTGTAAATAAATTCTTGAAGTCATAACTAGTTAAAGGAAGGTTTGGCTCAACAGAGCTCTCACTCTTTGTTAGACTGGCCACGGTACCGAAAATAAACCTGGGGTTGTTCTTATGTTCATCAATCACTGATAAATAATGAGAGGTCCTAGATTTACACAAGTTTTGCTAATTTCTTTGTTTTGTTTTTAATACAGCAAGAAGGTTTTTCCTGGGCTAATCGAAGGAAAGATTTTCTTTTGTTTGTTTTAAGATGCATGTTTATTATACCAGGGAGTCAAACACTTCTGATTTGACACTTTCTTTTTAGAGTATAGAAGGTGGTATGCAGTGAGGGTATAATGCTGTTAATGAGATAATCGAACTCTGTTGGAATAGAGTTTAGATAGTTGGCCCATGGCATTGAACAAAACTGGAATTACTTCCTTAAACTTGGTTACAGCACTTTCAGAAAGACATCTACTGTAATGAAATTTATTCTCCACTGCTGTGTAATAACATTTCAATTTATAGTATGAATTAAGAAATTATCAGTGAAAAGAAGATTTTCAGGGAATCTCGTTAAGTTTTCTGTCAGGTTTACAGAAAACCAGGATCAAACGCAGGACTTCCTGATTTGAGAGAGTGAGTGAGAACAAACAATCAAAACTGTGCAAATAGTCCAAAGAACATGGTTTCCTCCATGGCAATTTCCTGACTCCCGTGCGGTGAATCACTCACGAGGTGTCATAATATGTACAAATCTTTCAACAATATTTACAAATGTGCTCAGCTCCCTCCACACTCTCCCTTCAGATCTCCTGACCTCACCGATGATGGACAAAGACAGATTCACCTGTGCAAGCTGGTGTTTACTGACTGTGTCCCTCAACAAGCCAGCGTTGACTGAAGCTCAGCCACTCAGTTAAGTAGTGAGAGAGTGACGAGGCTCATCAGCAGCAGGTGAGTATGATTACTGGCAGGTGTGGCTGGCTTCAGCTCAGGAAAACACCGTCACACACACAAACACAGAGAGGGAAATGAGGGACAGCAAACCCAAAACAAAACAGATGTGGCAGGTCGACCGGCAGGGACTGGTGGTCCGTGACATTTTCAGCTGTTATGTCATATATCAGAGCAAGATCCAGAGTATGATTAAATTGGTCAGTGGGCTCATTTACATTTTGAGAGAAGCCAAATGAGTATAATAATAGATTAAATACAGTGTTGAGGCTATCATTTTCAGCGTCTACATGAATGCTAAAAACACCCACTGTAATTATTTTATCTGAGCACTACATAAGATAAAATGTGAGACTTCAAATAGAATCTCGGAGTGAGGACCAGGTTAAACGACAAAATAAATTTATCAGAACAGAGATGCCAATAACCGGAGCTTTTGGCTGAGTTGGGAAAAATGATTTAAACATTTCATATTACACCTTCCATTCTGAAGTTGCCCTGCTGGGTTTCCTCTGGGCTCTGCCGCAGTCCAAAGATTTAAGTGAGGTCGTGTTAATTGGTGATTCTAAACTGGCTGTTGGTGTGAATGTGAGTGTGAATGATTGTCTGCTTGTCCGTGTTGGCCCTGAGACAGACTGGCAACCTGTCCAGAGTATACAATGACTCTTTGGCAGCTGGGATAGGCATCAGCACCACATTATCCTGAAGTGCAAAGAGGAAGAAGAAAGAAGGAAGGATGGATAATAACACAAGTGAAAATCAACTTTATTAAAACTTAAGTTCTAAATCTTATGAATTCATGCAGCTTCATACAGCAGGGTACCCCTAGCGCCGGATGACACCCAGTTTGTGCTCCAGTGGATGATGAGAGTCAAACCTTAAATACTGATTCTTATGTGTTGGTTTACAGTACACATCAACTTATAAATGTCCCTCATTACTGATGGAAATCTCACAAGAAGGCTAACCTGCCACTTTTCAAATCCTTCCTGGTGAATTTGATGTGTTGGTCCACCGAGTTAATGTGATCCGTGAATTGTGGTACATCCTGAGATCTGATTTTCACCCAGGTGTCATCCACATACCTGAACCAATGACTTGGTGTTGTTCCAGGGTAGGATGACAGAGCCCTCTTTTCCATATCTTTCATGTACAAGTTGGACACAGTGGGTGAAACTGGGGAACCCATGACACACCCATATGTCTACCTATAGTACTGACTCTTGTATGTGAAATATGTGGAATGAAGACACAGTTCCAAGAGCAAACACACTTGGTCGGTGCTGAGAGTGGTGCTGGGGTTGGGGTCATCCTTTAATCTCTTACAAATTACCTCCACTTCTTTAGTGACTGGAACACAAGTGAAGAAAGATGTAACATCATATGAGACCATTATTTAATCTGCCTCCATAATAAAATCTCTCACCTTCTCAACAAAATTCAAGATGTCCTGGATGTGGTGTTAAAGCTGCCTACCAACGGGTTGAAAACGGACAGAAACTTAATCACACAGACAGTTCATCTTAAATGTAGACTCTGTTTATCATCTATATGGTAATCCATATAGATGTCATCTCACTTGTTTGCAGATCAGTGCTTTCCTTTGGACCTGCAGCTCAAACTGGAGTGGTTCATAGCTAAGTGTGAAGCGGTGAAAATGAAAATTAGCTCATCCAATTTTGAGGTCATGGTTGTCAGCCAAAGAGTGAAGTGCCTGCTTTGAATGAGGGGCAAGTTTCTGTTCAAAATGAAGGAATTCAAGTACCTCTGGTCTTATTCCTGAGAGAGGGGAATATGAGATTGACAGACGTATTGTTGAGGTGTCAGAACTGATGTGGTTGCTATACCACTCCAGTGTGGTGAAAAGAGAGCTCAGTGTAAAAAGGAAGCTGTCATTTTACCAGTCGATCTGTGTCCCTACTTCCACCTAAGGCCTCCACTAGGATGCCTAGTGGGGGGCCTCCTGGTGGAGGTGCTCTGGAAATATCCTACTAAGAAGAGGCCTCAGGGCCAGTACATGCTGAATGAATTATATCCATCGACTAGGCTTCAAACATCTTTGTGTTTCTCCAGATGAGCCTGAGGAGGTGGCTGGGGAGAGGAAGGTTTGGGCTTCTCTGCTTAGGCTGCTGTCCCCATGACCTGGCTCCAGATAAGCATCAGTAAATCAATGGATGGAAACATCGACTGCCTATCAAGGGAAGTAAAAGAACCAAAGAAACATAAATGTTGCACACTGCTGTTCAAAGAAAGGGAGAGAAGTTTCAGTGCATGCTGGTCTCTGCATAGATATTCCACTTGGTGCGGACCATAACAACTGCACTTAGATCCTTTGGAGGAGGTGGTATGGAATGTTCAAAATGAACAACAGAGCAGCTTGTTTATGGTATGAACATGATCCGACCCCGATCAAATCAACTACCAGGTTTACATTACAAGTTTGAACTAAAAAATTAGTCTCCTAGCTACATAGGCTTTGCATTCCCAATATGGGAAGGTACTGTCATGGTCCAGGTCGCTGAGTCCACCTCTAGGAAGAGACCTCATCAACACACCTGTCATTCTCACCTGTTTGTGATCTGGGATATTCAGCCAGCAGTATTTAAGAGCAGCGCACGCAACTTTTCTTTGCCAGTTCGTCTGCTAACCCACATTAGTATTAGGCCATCTTTTGCTTCTTGTGATTAATCGTGGGTTTGTTACCTCCTTCTCCATTCTACAGCAAACAAAGCCATAAAAAACCATCTGCTACATCTGTCCCATCTCCTTACCACAGTCCCACTCCTAACCTCTCTCTCCCCCTGTTTCAGAGACCCTTGTTCAAGTTTCACACACCATACATAATTTCCTTGTGTACAGCATTCACTTGTGTTTATAAATGAAGTAACCCTGATTCCTGCAATCCTGTCTGAGTCTGCATTTAGGATAACATTCACGTAGCCCACCTTCACAAGTGCAATAGATTTGCAAAGGTCTGTATGGGCTAGCAACTAATTGTGAAATGAACGTAAACTCTCCTTGTTCTTCAGTAGACTAGAACACAGCACCTTCTTCCTGTCTTTACTTTTGTTGATCTCGTCCCAGACACATCTGGCCAATGAGCAGACTGAACATTCTCACGTTGTTCGTACGGATGCATTTTGGTTCGCTTGGATTTTCTCTTTGTGAAAACAAACCAAACCACAGGAAACTACAAGTTTACAAACTCATCAACTGATTTGCACATGCTTGGATACACCGTAAATGGGAATGGTTGGTGATATTAAAGTCCTGTTTGTGGCACATTAGTATATGTGAGGGGGCAAACTCCTCAAGATGGGTGGTGACCATGGTGGCCATTTAGAAGTCGGCCATCTTGGATACAACTTTTGTTTTTTCAATAGGAAGAGGGCCATGTGACACATCAAACTTATTGGTAATGTCACAAGAAAAACAATGGTGTGCTTGGTTTCAACGTAACTTTATTCTTTCATGAGTTATTTACAAGTTTCTGACCACTTATAAAATGTGTTCAATGTGCTGCCCATTGTGTTGGATTGTCAATGCAACCCTCTTCTCCCACTCTTCACACACTGATAGCAACACCGCAGGAGAAATGCCAGCACAGGCATCCAGTATCCGTAGTTTCAGGTGCTGCACATCTCGTATCTTCACACCATAGACAATTGCCTTCAGATGACCCCAAAGATAAAAGTCTAAGGGGGTCAGATCGGGAGACCTTGGGGGCCATTCAACTGGCCCACAACGACCAATCCACTTTCCAGGAAACTGTTCATCTAGGAATGCTCGGACCTGGCACCCATAATGTGGTGGTGCACCATCTTGCTGGAAAAACCGAACTGCAGCTAGTGACTAATGAAACACATCATCCAGTAGAATTCAATATGCCAGTGGCTACACTTGGGCCATTGACTGAATGAAGCTGGACACACTGATTTTCTTCATTACGTGACAGTTTGCATCCTTTGCACAGTTACGAATTCAAGCAGTTCACTGTAGCTGGAGATTCGAGGGTGCTGCGAAATCTGCTGCAATGACCCGGTTACTGCGTTCACCAGATATCAACACAATTTCGATCCGCTCCTCACGTGTTAACCTCTTTGACATGTCAATGGCTGTGAACAAAGAGAAACTTGTAAATAACTCATGAAAGAATAAAGTTACGTTGAAACCAAGCACACCATTGTTTTTCTTGTGACATTACCAATAAGTTTGATGTGTCACATGGCCCTCTTCCTATTGAAAAAACAAAAGTTGTATCCAAGATGGCCGACTTCTAATGGTACCACCCATCTTGAGGAGTTTGCCCCCTCACATATACTAATGTGCCACAAACAGGACTTTAATATCACCAACCATTCCCATGTTATTATGGTGTATCCATATAAATGGCCCGCCCTGTATGCTGTCCTTTATTCTCTGCCAGAATCAGCAATTATCAGGAGAAAGTTATTATTGGCATTCCATTTTTAAACTTGTTACTAATTTAACCAGTTGGGGTCTAAGTTGTCACTTGTAATGATCACAGTCCTAGCTTTAACCCTAATAACACTAGGCAATCAGAATATCTAATTTTTGTTTTTTATTAATTTAATCTCCCTTGTCTTGGCAACCGGGGAACTGACACACATCAAAAACTATTCTATTTTTTTCTTTTTTCTTTTTTACCTTATCCCTATATTTTGGAGAAGGCCCTCTCTAAAATATAGGGATAGGCTATGTTTAGGGTTACCAACTATGATCAATATGACTTCAGAGAATTACATGTTCACCAGGTATCATTGATCAGAACAAATCACTTATAATGGGTGATTGTAGAAACAGGAAAAGATCTAAAAGGATAGAACCAACAGTAAACCGTTTTTAAACATTCCTACCTGATTGTCACATAACTCGCAGAAAAAGCAGCATCACTGTCACCACAGAACAGATGAGTAGACCTACAATTACTGCTGCTGTCAGAGGTCTGCTTCCTATCTGCAGATGAAGGGTAGATTAATTCACTAGCACTCTCTGATGGACAGTAGCTGAAAGAAGAGACAACAACCGCTTGACCCTGGCTGACAGAAACACATGTCAACACTCTGCTCTCTGTCCTCAGCTCCTCCTTCTCCACCCCAGCCACTATTTCTCCTCTATCTTTTTTATTCACCCTTACCTCCCCCTCTACCCTACCTACCCTACCTTTTTAAACACCTTTCCTGTTTGCGCTTCTATTTCAGTCACCTCTACTCCTACAACTATTTCTGCCTTTCATATAGATATTATTTTTTTTATTTCTACTTTCCTCCACCTCCATGTCCTCCCTATCCTCCTCCTCATGTATCAGAATCTGAGATTCTGTCTGATGCTGACAGGTAACAACTAATTACAGATAATCATCTAAATGGACAGTAATTAGTTGAAGGAGGGAGGGGTTGGAGTTCTTCTTTACAATATTGTGAGTTGGTGCCTAGCCTTTGACTTGCTTTGGTAAGTCCATCACCTAGAACCACCGTACATATGTACTTAAACACATGCATGCACACTGCTTTTATTATGTTACTTTCATGCTTTCAAGAACATTGTGTAATTTCATTTGGCAATTCCAACATTCACATAATGTTAAAAATGCCAAATGCCTGCTTTTACAAATACAGCTTTAATGTTGCGCAAAAAAAAAAAAAAATAGTTGCAATCAAGGAAAAATGGCAATTCTTTTGGATTGACTGATGACTTTCAGTGACCAAGCATGCTGACCTTCCCATTTCAGATAGTCATTCATTTATGTTAGCATTAGCTATCTTGCTAGCTCAAGCTAGCTATTCAAATCTTCCCTGACATGGCAGACAGCAAACTACCACTCAGAATGTGTCCCTGTAGTTGCGATATCTCAGGATCAGACACCTATAATAGTAACGTGCCTCATCTTCAACACACCCCAGCACTATTTCCACACTGAGATCATGTGAACACTCTCTCTTTACACTGAAAAGTTTTTGCCAATGATGACTTCAGCTGAGGCGCCAATGATTGAGGCAGCCACACTGGACAACAGTTGTGGTGACAAGATAAATGCTGTCTTTCCATTGCTGGAATATGCTGAAGCAGCTGTGAAGCTGTGATTCCTCCGAGTGAGCCTCAACACACCTTGTATCAGATGAGACAATGGATTCTTCGCACCCTCTGGCAAGGTTTCTTTGGGACAAGAGACTTGTGGAGATAATGTTTTCTCCATTGGTAACCTTTGGTAATAGGCTGCGCAAAGCAAATGCGTAACTAAGCATTTGGTGCCAGTATTCTCCAAATGCACTGAAAACCCATTTTGGTCTTCAAACCCTTTTCAAGGAGCAGCCTCATTTGAACATCTTGAAATAAAGGAACTATAGGAGGAGTGAAGTGTGGGCCCACACACCTAGGCAGTGTCAGTCAGATGATGTTTTCTGTCAATGCAGGAGTCTGCATAGTCCTAGTTATCTCACTATGGAGATGTGGTTGAAAGAGAACTTGAAAGTACTAATCTTGTAACCCCTGTTCTTAGATAACTTCATTGATGTGTCTTTCTAGAATACTCTCTTCATATAAAATGGGGAGGAAGTCATTCAGTACTACAAGAGGCAAACTCCTTTTATAGGGAAAGCAATAGCTTTGCCTTGATAAAATTAATTTCAGCACACACAAATATATCAACAGCAGTGATCACAAAACGGTGTATAACTGAATACAGTAGTGAGATCTTTAACCAGGTCTTCCCATTAACACCTGACCTGTCCAGAGGTTCAGTCAATGAGCTCGTCAATAGCTTCAATGCTAAAATGTTAAATGTAATGGACACTATTGCTCCCATTAAGGTGAAGGTTATCTCTGGAAGGAAAAAGTCTCCATGGAAAAACTGTAGGAAAGCTGAGCGCAGATGGAGAAAAACAAACCTCCAGGTTCATTATGACATCTATAAAGAGAAACTTCACAATTATAATTTACAACTGAGGAGTGCAAGGAGGTCCTACTTCTCTGACATCATCACCAAAAACAGTTGACAGGCTAACAAACCCTCCTGTGTCAGTGGCAGCTGAACTTCATTCAACCATGGCCTGCAATGACTTTGCCAAATTCTTCACAGAAAAAATCCAAAAGATTAGACAAGCAATTGGTACATCAACAGCATATTCAGGATATGTACTGTGTCCACCGAAAAACTGTTTAAACGCCATCAAACTGTTTCACCCTATTACTCATTCACTGCCAGCCATTGGCAGTGAATGAGTTAAACCCATTGACTCATTCACTGCAATTGACGGCTATAGACGTCAATGGCAGTGAATGAGTTAACAGCGAAAGACCTGGAGGACATCTTAGGTCAACTGAACTCCTCCTCTTGCTGTTTAGATGTCCTGCCAACAAGTTTTTTCAAAAAGGTCTCAAAGACTTTAGAGTCAGACCTGTTACAGATCGTCAACTTTTCTTTATTATCAGGTGTGTTTCCAGAACCACTAAAAACTGCTGTAATCAAACCTATACTGAAAAAGGACAATCTTGACAAGACACAAATGAACAAACACAAAAAAAAAAAAAATATAAATGAAATCTCTCTGGT
>NW_024582530.1:756344-757740 GCF_018398535.1 Haplochromis burtoni | reverse complement strand
AGCTGCATTTGAATAAAGCACCAAATCCACACTTTTAAGCTTAAATTTCAAAACTTACATTTTAACTACTGATTTTATCTACTGTCATGCTTTGTGTTTGTTTTTGTTTTTAATGTCTCTGTAAAGCACTTTGAATCACCTTGTTGTTGAATTGTGCTATATATAGCCATTTGTATCTAGAATCAGTCAGCTCTCTTTTTTGGTCTTGCACCTCATTGAAAACAAGTTCTGTTTTTCTTTACACTGGCACGCCAAAAATAAAGACTTACTTTGGTTTGAAACATTTAATTCTACTTCCTAATCAGATATAGCAGGGACCCACAACTTGATCAAAGCATAAATATAAGTCAGGCATCATAACAGGACAATTCTTAAATAAACATTGTATATAACATGAGAGTTATTATTATCAATCACATTAGAGAGACTGTGTGAATACTGCTATAAAAAACTATCTAAAAGAGTGTCAATTGTGTACCTAGCTAATCAAGGTTGAAACCCTGTCTCTTAAAACATGTTCTCATACAGCTGAAGTTCATTCTCTGCAATCGCTTTCTGAAGCCCTACAGTAAATACTCCATTTACAAATTAACACAATTTTAATAAAAAATTAACATGGGGTAATTTGAATCTTAAAACAATCCAAAGGTATTTGCTGAAATAGGCTTAGAGAAATTTAAGTATATGATCATTCTGTAGTTTGTCGTATTGCTTTGTATTAGGTGATTATTGGTCAATGTCGAACCTTCCTTTTATCTCAAAAATTCTTGAAAGAGTAAAACAGCTAATTGATCATCTGCAAAGAAATGGTTAATTCAAAGAGTTTCAGTCAGGTTTCAGAATTCATCCTAGTACAGAAACAGCATTACTGAAGGTTACAAATTGTCTTCTTATGGCCTCTGAAAGTGAACTCATATCTGTGCTTGTCCTGCTAGACCTCAGCACACCATTTATTACTGCTGACCACAATATTTCATAGATTAGAGCAATATGCTGGAATTAAAGGTGCTGCAGTGTTTTCCATCAAATCTATTTAATAGACTCCAGTTTGTTCATGTAAATGGAGAATGCTCTTCAACCACTAAAGTTAACTATGGAGTTCCATGCTAGGACCAATTCTGTTTTAATTATACATCCTTCCCTTTAGAAGGCAAAACATACTTTTACTGCTATGCAGACTCAGTGCCAAGCTGAAGTAAAGACAGTGTGTTACATTAGCAAGCTATTGCTACTGAGCTTCAGTTTGGTATACTTTCAGATGTAGCATTGTGCCTGCTGCAGATTGTCCTTAGTCCTTAACAGTCCTTTTTCCTTCCTCAAAACACTTATTAATGCTTCCACAACAATTTTAGTATGTTCCTACATCCACGGTGCTTATTAAGGGTTTAACGCTGGT
>NW_024582530.1:754653-755822 GCF_018398535.1 Haplochromis burtoni | reverse complement strand
AAATTTAGTTTCAATATTTAGATGGTAACTGATACTTAAGTAACACTTGTTATTTCCCTGGAATAGCTGTTGGATAAAAACACTGTTTGGAATTAATGCACAGCAAAATTGAAGGGCATACGAACAGAAACCCTTCCCTCCAACAGACAAAGAGATGGGGGAGGTCTTTGTCTGTTGGTTCCTTGTCTATTAGAGGGGACGTCTGTATAGTTGTAAGTTGAGAAGCAGAGTATTTAACTATTTTCTTCTTGATAGTCTTGCTACAAAACATTTGTTTATTTATTTTATTTTTGGCCTTTTATTGACAGAGACAGTGAAGACATGATATACGGCAACACAAAACATTTGTTGACACTTGCCTTTCTGCCTTTTATCACCTTCCTTGTTATTCTTTTTCACATAAGCTAACTGAAATTGTAGACATGTTAGTATGTATAGCAGCTTGAGCAACTTGGGGAGATATCAATCCATCCATCAGCTATATCCATCTTTTTAAGGGTTGTAGTCTACGTAAGATTATACTGTGGTCATGATGCCAGTCTGTCATGCTTACATCCAGGCCTGTTGCAAACCTACATGTGACAACTAACCTTTCCTGCATGTTTCTGTGCTATAGTGAGGCTGGAGAGAAGTGTTCAAACTTGGGAGAGCTCTCTCCCTCTCCTTTGCCTCAAAAATGTTACAAATGCATACAATATGATGCACAAGTAAGTATGATGCATGTAAGGGATAAAAATGTGCAGTTATTTGTGCGTAACACTTGAGGACTCACAACCACACACTCCAATCCACACGCATACCAAGTAATCAGACCACACCTAAAACCTTTACAAAAGTTTGCATCCAAACCTAAATAAATACAGTAGTGATTATTTATGCAAAAAGTGATTACCCACAATTTATGCAGTTGTTTTTTTTTTGCTCATTTGAGTCATGCCTTCACTAATTTGTTCCTGAAGCGTGCCAGCTCTAGACTTTTGTCCTCTCTTAAATTTTTATTTTGCGATTTCTTTTAATGTACTTTTCATCGTTATATACGGAAATATTTTGTGTTTTAATTTTATGTCAGATACAATTAAAGAAACATATTTAGTTATATTCATACAGCTCTCTGCACTGTAAGCCTAATGAAGTCAGAGATCTGATGTATTTTTTCTATAAATATATAT
>NW_024582530.1:738824-753919 GCF_018398535.1 Haplochromis burtoni | reverse complement strand
ACACAGGTAAATAAGCAACAACACTGTAATTCATCATCTCAACAGCTAAGCTGCCTCCTGCTAACCATTATTATTGAGATATGTGATGGGAAGCAGCCTTTAACAACTCTTGTAGGATTTTAGCGAGAAAAAAAAAGACTTTAAAGAAAAGATTCTGGGAACTCGGAGAGGACCAACCCCCATCGATGCCAGGTTTGATTAAAACAGGCAATTTCAGAACATTCAGGTCTCACCACACCGTTTCAGATCAACACATATAAGAAATCAGTTGAATTGGCCAGGTGTGCTAGGTTTAACTAGTTGTTTTGCTAAGAACACAAATACAAGTTTTAAAAACCCATGTAGGCATCTGAAATTAACCATACTGCACAGTCCTCAAGCTCTTTAATTCTCTACAGTGTTTGTAATATTACATCTATACATTTTAATATACTTAATGATGTAGGCCTTGTTAAAAGTTATATTTTTATAGCTATGTGCTCCTATCTGTACTACTTTACTAACAGTTTTTTCTTTATTATTTTTGTTTGATTGCTTTACTGCACAGGTAGAATTATGTGGCGCCATCTTCATCCATTTTTTCTTTCATTCTTTGTGCCGTCGTGCTCCTGACACTGAGAGTCATCATTCATCTTTAGAGCTGTGACATCTTCTGTCTCAGTATGATGGGTGATCTCTCTCCTCACTTCAATGACTATTATCTTTAATTTGCAGAGTCTCAATTAACAGCTTATTGCAGGTCAGTGATTAACAATTAGTTGATTTTTTTAATGCAGAATATTTACAAGGAGGCTCACAGTGGTGCCCATAGCTTTAATATGAACAAAAATTTAGAGGCACAAACTTTTTTTTCCTTGCTTAATTTTATAACATGTTAAATGTTAGACATTTTTGCAATTAAATAATAATATTATATTGCATGATTTTTTTTTATTTTTGTTTTTTTAGATTCTTTTTTTCCCACATTTTTATCTTTATTGGAAAGTGAAGCAGTAAAGACAGACACAAAAGTGGGGAAGAGAAGGGAAGGGGAAGACATTCAGCAAAGGGCTGCAGGTCAAACCCGGGTCTGGCCTCTCCACCAACGTGGGGTGTGGACCAAGCCCCATACTGCACCACTGACTCCCAAAATGCACTCAGCAGATTAATGTATAAACTAGGTGCATTTTATCACAACTACATATTCAATTCATTTCTATTTATAAAGTGCCAGATTACAACAGCTGCCATAAGGCCCTTCATATTTTAAGGTATATACCCTTCAATAATAGTGCTTGACTGTGCAACAGAAC
Source organism: Haplochromis burtoni (assembly GCF_018398535.1). Classification (NCBI taxonomy): domain Eukaryota; kingdom Metazoa; phylum Chordata; class Actinopteri; order Cichliformes; family Cichlidae; genus Haplochromis; species Haplochromis burtoni. The sequence continues at coordinate 752,627 of NW_024582530.1, read as the reverse complement.
CCCTCAAATTAACAATATTGGAATTTTTATGTGTCTGTAATGGTTAGTTTGTCATTTGCAATTTACTTGAATCAAAATGATATAATGCTAAATCATAAGTATGTTTGTTGTCCATGAATTCTTTTAAATATTTAATTAACTTTTAATTTTTTTTGCCAAAAAAATTGGAAACGTAAAGCACATGTTTTTATTACAATGTTAAGTTTCAGTACTTGAACACAAAAACATGTTTTATTGGTAGAACTTTGTGCTTGATTAGTTCTGAAATTCGGCGTCAATAAAAATATAAATTTTCATTTTAAATGTGTGTTTTTTTTAAGATTTCTAAAATATATTTATTTTCTTGTTTTTATGAGAACTTAATAAATTTGTTAAGCACTGTATTGTTTAAAAATGAATTTGCTACATTTTAATGTAGTCTGTGTGTGATATTGTTGTTACCTATAATTTTAAAATAAAATAATAATGCTGCTATGCTCGAATGAGAGAGGTCTATTTCTCAAGTTTAAACCTTTTATGTTTTCTAAGGTCTTCAGCAGGAAACTTGTTTGGTAAAAACCTTGTAAACTGTAGGAACAGACATACCCACGGCACATTATCAACACGTAAAGAGTTGATTATAGTGGCTTTTTTCCTTTACAGTGTTGTTATGGAGGGACAAAATGCATAGTCTGCATCAATCCTAAAGATGGAGCCATGCCGCATCAGAGCGTAGAGTAAAAGAGATCGGTGTACACGGTGCTTCCTTACTGCACTGAATTCTTCGTAGTAAGTTTGACACAGATGTTTCAGTTCCTGATCCAAATATCTTTCAGGACAATCAGTACATTTGCTCTGTCTTTGTGTTGCCTGCAGTTTAGCCTCTTTTAAAGCTAATGTTTCCAACCTGAGAACATGAGACTTTGGTATTTGGTATGCTCACACAGAGCGCGAGAAGAGCTCTCAGTCCCTCACTGTGTCTGGAGGGAAGGGGGCCGATGGGGGAGGGGACGTACGTACATACATCACACACAGAGTTAATAGCTGCTAAGAAATCACATTTGGTAAATTGCATTGTGGCACTAACCTTTTCTGTAGTAATTAAATGAGTGAAGAGAAGAGGCTTGCCTTAATGAAGTCTGCAATTTACTATCACACACACACACATACACACACACACACGCAACAGAGTCTGTGAGAGATCATCAGTTTATGAAGCCTTGCAGAGCAGGATATTTTAATTTCTTGATAATAAAATGTAGCTGTTTAAGGTTTTTTTTTAGTTGTTTGCTCCTTGTATATGAAGAGCTGCATCTACACTCTCACGTGGATGTCCAGTGGGCTCTCAGGAAGTGATGGTTTCCACCAGAGTTATACCAATCCTTGATTTTGTTATCTGGATGAATTGCTAGTCAGAAAAATGCCTGAAATATGATGATGGCAGATCTAGACTGTAACAGGATTTCTGTGTTGGCACATACTCTCCACTGATTTTGTGCTGTCTCTGGGTCAGTGGGCCTCCAGCTGTCCCAGCAGCCCCTCAGCTGGTGTATGTGCTCAAGGTTTCAGTGCATGTGCAAGAGTGTAACCATATTGTGAAGGAACTGATGGCATGATTCACTTGGCATGAACCAACTCAGCAGCTTCCATTAGTTTGTTGTCAGCAGTAAAATACTGTGAAATACTGAACCACAGTTTCTCTGGATTAATTTGCTGAACCTGATTGGGTGTAAAAGTTAAGCAATGTAAACTCAGACTGTGATGGTGTCAATGAAGCACACAACAGTTTTCTCACAGTCAAAATTTATTAATAATGAGTGAAGAAAAAGACCTAACCTGAACTGATGAATTGGTGCTCTAAACAAGGAATAACTGGAACAAAAGAGAACACTACAGGGATCTTTATTATGGCAAGCTGTCTGCATTTGCATCGCCCAAAACTGACTAACTGCATGCTGGTCTGTTTCTTGTGTGTGTTTATGGACTCAAATTGTCAATTTTTTTCATGTCAGTAAGGATAAATCTGTGAGAAATTTATTTCAATAGGAAATATATTCGTGTCAGAGCTAGTATTTTTTTCGAGAGAAACTGTGGAGAAATTACCATGACAACAAAGAGAGTAAAGCTTTAAAAAAACATGGCAGCTCTTGTACTTTAACCCAAAACATGATTTTTTTTTCTAAACCTAATCCTGTAGTTTTAAATTCTTGATTTTAACCTAGTCTTTTTTTACAAATCAGTGGACTGGAAAGTTGTGTCGAGGCACATAAAAATAATAGAAAATTTGCATCCAGGAGCACGAATAAGGGGATTGTTACTGTTTCATTAACTACAGTGAGAAAACAATGAATATATTTATGCATATATTCACTGTAAGCCTATTTGGCATTGCATGTTATTAATATTAGGGAAGACAAAATGTTTCAGCCAGTGTTCCCAGGCCAAATGTTTCCAACGTTACACAATAACCACAACCAGCTACATGAAAACAAAGGCAGCAAATGTCGTGGTGATGCTGTGTGGCAGGCACAGCTGGAACCCAAATGCAGTACTCAGGTGAAAAGGTTTAACTGAGAGAGGCAGCTTTTATTTGCTACTGTTACAGAATAAATATATATTCTTAGTGCTTATTTTCTGTTTATGTTGTTTTAAAGAGGCCAGTATAGTAAAACCCCACTTTGAGTTATAATGTGTGCTAAAGGTCACAGAGTACTGTGTAAGACAGGAAACTCTGCACGCTTTGTGCAGGCCTGCAGAGTACAGGAAGTGAAACTGGGTAGAGTACAGCGCAGGAGTTGTTTTGATCAAAAATATGTGTGACTATGTGTGACGTATAACAGAACTATATTATACGCATTTGGCTTGTAATGCTTTAGATTTGCTCAGGATTTAGCCTGTGCTCATACCTTTCCAGAAAGGGAACAAAAACCCAAACACTAAATACAAGAAGAAAGAACATATCCTAAAAATGAAACTGAATCCTGGAAACTAGAACTAGGAACAGACTAGGAACATAACTGAGGAGCGCTGGGAACACACAGCTACAAGGGACAACACGACAACAGGCAGAGGAAGACAGAGGATAAAATATACAGACGATAACGAGTGGATGGGAAACAGGAGGGAAACACAGCTAAAACTAATCGGACATAATGAGACAGGGAGGAAGCAAAACTGAATACACGCAATATTGGACAAGGGACTATCAAAATAAAACAGGAAACATGAGACACACACTAAGACGTGAACTGACTGAATACAGGGAACACAGGGAGCAAGAGACACGACTGAGCACAGATGAACATCAGGAACATCAGAACTCCTAAGTACAAGAAAACTAAACACAAGTCACCCAGAAAGAAAATAAACTCAGATTATAACTTTGAGCAGATTCAAACTGTAGAAATACAGAAACACTGGGTCACAGACCCAGTACCATGACAGTAAATTTTCTTCTTGAAATACTTATTGCTACCATTTGTCTGAGTTATACAACAAATTCGCAAACCAGACAGCAAAAGATGCAGCTACTCAGCTACAATCATCTCCCAAAGCCTTTGCATAATTCACACTCTGTTTGGATACACACCTTCAAAGCAACTTAACAAAAAGTTAACTGCCTATTACCTCTCACCTAATCTCATCTAACATTTAAAACTAAACAAAAAATCTGAAAGTATTAATGATGTTACTGTAACGTCCCCAGCCCTCAAAGCCGGCAGTGTGGTGGTGTTTACAGTGTGGTTTGTTACACAGAGCAGCTTTCCAGTCGCTCCCTGTTGTCCCTGTGCTCATCACCCTCCAGATCCCAGCGTTTTCCCTTACTTCCCAATGAGAGGTAGTGTGATCAGGTGACTGCTGTAAGATGTGATAGCCAACCACACCCTGAACTGTCTGCTCCACTCCACCCATCTCCTGCAACCAAGCACAAACCACACCCCCCATTCGCCCATCTTAGGCCTGGAACTTGCTTGCTGACACTGGGTGAAAGTGGTTGCAAAGACGATGCTACAATAAAAGGCTTTTTACAGTTGCTTTGGTCTCTGCTTTGGCAGACTGCCACAGTAACTCGTACTTTGCATGCAAAACAATTGCTTACCTGACTACACACAGTTCTGACACACTGTGAAATTGAAAAAGTGCAACACAAACTGGAAACCGAGAAGTCTGCCCTCAAAGAAAAAGTTGTCTCATTGCTTCAGCCAAGACTTTTCAAAAGCTAAGTTTACTTTAAAGGCAAATAGTTTCTGCACTATTATGTAGAAATAGCAGATAGTAAAATTATTACATTATTACAATAATTCACAGATAAATACACTGTTGATTATCTGTGTCCTTTATACCCATATCATGGAAGTGTTTAAGAAACCAAAATGTGCAAATAAAACTTGAACACGACAAATCTTTTTTACAAAGCTAAAGCTGTGGCAGTCATGCCTTATCTTGGACTGTAACCAATCTTATATAACAGCTATTTAATCTGATATATTCAATAAATATTATATATATATTATTCTTGTATTACACACCACCTCAGTGCATGTTTAATGAAAACATTTCAATAACTTGATCCATTTAATTCAAAACTGAAAATCTAATTGGGAAACTGCTGTGATAGCTGTTTATGTGTAAATCCATATTTGTAATTGTGTGCGTATATGTGTGTGCTTGTATGTCCAGTGAATAAAAAAACATTTAATTGCATTGTTCTTTGATCAAGGCATGTTTATAGTGGGTGAAAGTTACATTAACCTTTTCATCAGCCCTGACATTTCCTCTCCTCCAAAATGGAAAATTAAAGACCATTGGAAAGTCATTAGTGAAATTTACTGCTTCTGTTGGCTGGTCAGCCATTAGAGAGGCTGTGGGACTGTTCACAATCTTCTGCCAAGTCACTTTTTATTGTTTAAAGGAGAAGTACATGTAGACAAAAGGCTTTTAAATATTAATGCAATTAAAATTATATATATAATGTGCACAGCAAAAAAATCAAAGATGAATTTCAATTATTTTTCTTGTACCAGCCTGGGTGCTGTGTGCTCTGGGCAGTGGTGCCTACACTGTTTTTGGCAAGCAGACAGCCAGCAGTATCACATAATTCAACTCCATTCAATTTAGGTTAAGTTATATATAGTGCAAAAATTTACATGAACAATTGCCTCGAGGCACTTTGTACGGAGGAAGTAAGAACAGGAACAGGAAGAAGCATCTGACAGAACCAGGCTAAGGGAAGGGTGGCCATCTCAAAGCACATGCAAAAGCGAAAACAGTTCTTATATGACACATAATAATACACATACTGAATGAGGTAGCATCAAGTATAAGCTAAAGGTGCAGATAAAACTGAGAGATTTGAATGCATAGCACAGTGTAGCTTGTCAGTGCTGATAACAATTCACAGATGATCTAGCAATCTCATCTGGGATTTTGTGAGATTGGTGAAAAGATGCTGAGTCCATTTTCAGCTATTCCAATATTTATTCCAATGTTTATCAAGTCCTTGCACCTATTGAGAGCTACTGAAAACAACAACCACACCTATACGAAAAAACATCAACTAGAGAGCTACAAGCTTCTAAACTGACTGTTACTATGTGCAACTTAGGAACGTAATTAGCATTTATTAGCACTAACTCAGAGTAACATGTCTTTTTATATTTCTGAACTATATTTCTTATATTATTTTATAAGTCCACCTGGCACCTTCATGGATAATATTGTGATGGAGTTCATTTTGTAGCCCTTTTTTATAATCTGAGCACTCAAAACGCTCAGCTTGCCTCATTCACCCATTCACACAAACACTTTCTTCTATGCTCTTTTGATGTAACATTCACACACATTTATACTCCAGTGGATGCATCAGAGAGCAACTTGGGGTTAGTATCTTGCCCAAAGATGTTTGCATGCAGACTGAAGCAGATGGCAATCGAACCACCAACCTTACAATGAGTAGGCTCTCTATGCTGCTCTACCACCTGAACTGCTCTACTACAGCTACAGCCACGCCCACACCATCCACACACACTGGTAATATCACTCCAGTAGAGGAAGTGCTCTAAAAAGACGTTGCCTCTCGTTTTTTAAAATGCAGCAGATTTAAGGACTGGCCCATCTCGTCATGCAATGCTGGATTGTTGTTGCTCCTCTAGAAGAAATCAGACCCTGGTTTTTCTATGCATAAGTTGCTTTTTCTTCCTGTGTTTAGCTGCATGTTTAGCTGTTGGACTGTTTGGCTCTTCAGAACTAGTAGTACTGTCACCCAGAAAGCGAAGGATGCTTATCAGTTAAAACTTATTTGTTCCCCACAGCTTGCAGCTTTTCCTTAGAAAGAAAAAACATATTGCACTCTCCGGACATCAACTTGCAAGCACACTCACCTCCTTTGTACTTAAAACTTACCTAAATACTTACCTTGCAGTGAATGTGATCAGGTGTTATTACACTCTGCTTGTAGAAAACCTGTTAAACTTGCCACTGTGTCTGTTTCTGAGTCTGTGTTTTGGTATGACAGTGTATCTATAACAAGAATAAAGTTACATTTTATCTTTTGACTTATTTGCCATAAATAAGAATTATTATAGTGCCTACTAAATAATGAAAGCATTGGTGAAATGGCAGCTACTGCTCCCTTTGAGTACTTTCACTGCTGTATTTGGCATTTGAACACTTCAGTGATACATGCATTCAGTGCATACCCACATGTTTGAGTAAAATTTCTCAAGTGCCAAAAAGAGTTTTGTATTTTCTAATCAGTTTTTCTTTTTTTTAATTTAGATTTTCTGCATTTAATTCAATTTATTACAGGTGGTATCTAGAGCAAATTCTCTCTGCTCGGTTAAGATTTTAGTTTCAGTGTTAATTTTCAATGATAATTGTATGAGCTAACTCAGAAGATCACAGTTCAATGCATTTATTCACACTGACTGAATATATTTACAACAAACACAATCCAACAAAGGGGCTAGAGATCCAGAGGGCCCAGGGAGTAAGGGAATCCACACATCTTGTATTTACAGCTCAAAATCTCAGTCAGACTCTCGGGGTTAGGATCACCACACCAATGAAGGGAATGGAAGGGAAACCAGCCAAGGAAACACATGGTCAGAATCCAAAGACGTCAGAAGCAGAACAAACACACAGCACCGCAAGAGTGCTGATATAAATTCCAAGGTGTAGTATCACATTCATCTTTGCACCTGTAAGGTAAGAATCTGACTATTCTGTCTTCTTCCAATCAGATATCCCAGAATGACTGTGAAGAAATACGGGCAGATTGATATTTTAAAGCTCCCACTTTAGCTGGGGTGCTATTTGGGTGGACAAAACAGATCCTATCACAATATAACTATTAAAGACACAACTATTAAAGACACATGTTCAAGTTTTGTAAGCTATCCACTGGAGTGGGTAGCTCCAGTGGATAAATTTTTGTTGGCAGGGGACTTACTGGAAGGCGGAAAAAAGACGACCCCACTTTTATTTCCAGTGGCCCTAATCCTCTTCCATACTTATGTTCTGCAATTTACAGTATAAATTAACTCTGAAAATTTAGGGTTAAATATATCGTTACATTGCAAAGTCTGAATTCTACTTCATGGTACAGACCTCTTTCTGCAAGAAAGCGGGAACAAAGAGCAAAGTGCACTGTAGTATAATGTTGTGCAATGCTGCCACCTTGTGGTCCAAGTCGAATGGAAAGTTGATTCAGCTCCAGCTTTAATGAAGCTTACAAACAATCTTCTTATAGCCTCTGACAGTGGGCTCATCTCTGTGCTTGTCCTGCTAGATCTCAATACTGCTGACCATAATAATTTATTACAGCAATTAGGGCATGCTGCAGGTATTAAAGGTACTGTGCTAATTCAAGAGAGGTTGGACAGATAGTGAAGCCCCCCTGGCTTTCCTCTGTCATCATATCTGAGAAGAGGTAAAAATTCTTAACATCCAGCCTCATCTGTTAAGAATGATACCGAGCACTACTGGCAGATTTTGGAGCATGTTTTTTACTCATAGAATATCAACTTTATTCTTAATCAACGATATAAATCAAAGTCTAAGTCTTTTGGTATGTTAAATAAGAAATAATTGTGAGTAATGAGATCAAGTGTTCTAATGTGTGAATTTTGATTAGTGTCTGCAGTGAAAAGATAAGACATGTGTCACCAACCAGTTATTAAACATGATCCTGAATAAGAGAAATGGTATTAAGCGTATTAATGGTTGAACACAAAATTATAATACATATGTGAGTTTGCTGGTGGTTAATTATGCTTAATTGCTTAATACTGATCATTTACACCAGCGGTCCCCAACCCCCGGGCCTCGGGCTCAGGCGTGAAATGTATGGTTTTCAGGGTTTTTATTGGTTTTCAGCATTATTTTTTTATCGTTTTTATCGTTAACTCAGTTTTCCTGGGTCTTTTCACGTGTGTTATGAATAAATCTTCTTTTTTTCGGTACCGATACTAGTTTTATTTTGTTGTATTTATCCGCGACTTAAAGGCCGGTCCGTGAAAATATTGTCGGGCATAAACCGGTCCGTGGCGCAAAAAAGGTTGGGGACCGCTGATTTACACTACCGGTCAAAAGTTTTAGAATACCCAAATTTATGCAGGTATTTATTGCAGTTCAAGTCATTCAAGTCCAATGAATAGCTTGAAATGGTACAAAGGTAAATGGCAAACTGCCAGAGGTTTAAAAAAGGTAAGGTTACCCAAAACTGAATAATAATGTACATTTCAGAATTATACAAAAAGGCCTTTTTCAGTGAGCACAAAATGGGTTAACAATGTAAAGCTGTTCTGCACCAATGGAGGTTAATCAGGTCTTGAAAGCTGTTGCTATTAATTCCTACAGGTGTTCCAACTTTCCTTCATTACTTACAACCCCCTCTGTCTGCATAAAAGTGGTGTTGGAACACAGGTGAGCATCAGCTGAGCAGTATTGTACTGTAGAAAGTAGTGTGTTGGTCCAAAGATGTCGAAAAAAGGCAATTAACAATAGAAGAGAGACAGACCATCATAACATTTATTAAATTCCGTTCTTTTCATCATCCTAGTGCAAAGACAAGTGGAAGCAGACAAAAACAACCAACACACACTCTACAAACTTTACCCGAGTCATTTAGACAGCCGTTAGCACATGATTATCCTTATGGGGACCTGATATGTTTAATATGCTGCTGAGAATATACCCCAGAAGAAGCGTATAGTATAGCTTTTATTTTGGAAAGAGCCATTTCTCTGTAATAAACTCTCTTTTCCAAAGATGAGTGATTTCTCAATCAGATAGATTTATTTTTTTTTTTATTATTTTGTTGTTTCAGCAACATTAAATTTAAAAACTGTACTTTTGAGTTAAAATATATATTTATAATTTTAATAAATAACAAATTAAAAAGGTATCAACATTTTTTTGTATCGAAAAAATATCGAACCGTGACACCAAAGTATGGAACCGAACCAAACCGTGAATTTTGTGTATCGTTGCACCCCTAGTATTTTGCCTGGCAAGGCTTTCCGAACTGGGGTACGTCTTCGTCTGCAGTTCTCAATTTTCCGGAAATGTAAAAATAAAGATCATTTTTTGAGCTTGACCACTCTGAGTCCAGTCTTTCTCTGTCGCCAAAAGAATTCAAAAGAACTGTGCACGTTAGCATATGCTACTTCCGGTGCGGAAACTCCTGTGGGGAGCTTTGTTTCCGGTGTCCTATTCGCGCCTGGTTTACGGTCCAAAACAAGTTAAGCAAATGAATTAATCAAGCGGCGATTTACATTTCTATAGATGTCTTGGGCATTTACCCAATATATCTGTAAATGATGTTCATCGACTTGTCGATATTTTTCCCCGCGCCTCAGAGAAAAAGAGAAAATGGATTCAAATGTTATATTTCTCAGCTGTCCCTCGTTTATCGCGGGTGTTATGTTCTAAAATAACCAGCGATGGGTGAAATCAAGTAGCCAATTTTATTTTTTGACGGTGCAAAACGTTTCGTGGACATACAGTACTGCACTTCAGAGTCACACTGCTAGCGATGCAGCGATTCTGTACTGTACAGGAGAGACGTCACGGAGGAGATCGTCTGCAGCGATCAGGACGCAGGACACAATGTGACGTAAAAATAAGCATGCAAACTTGCACTAAAAAATCTGCGAAACAGCAGGTGAAAGATGAACCGCGTTAAAGCGAGGGACCGCTGTAATTTTGAAGGTCACAACATACCCTTCGTAAATACTAATGTATAGAAATCCTTACCAGCAATCATTCATTTTTTGTGTGGCTTTTTTCACGGTTTGTTAACATGCTGTGTAGGTGTGTACTTGACTAGCTGATCTCGACATAACGGGGAAACATCTGGTTTGACTATTCTTCACCTGTAGTTTGAATACTGAACATTTGCCTGTTTAGATCATAAGACCAGTCACTATACAGAGATGTGCTTCTGAACGTGGACGATGTGTCTTCTGCTGCAGTGATGCAGTTCTGCTTGTGTTGAGTGATGTAAACAACTGATCGATCTAAACTCTTTAAACGTCAAAATTGATCATTAGATTTTTTATGACACAACAGTGGTGAGTGTTCCCACCTTCTGCTCTTTGTAACTTAACGCGATCTTTCCGTTTTCAAGTTTTGGACATGATTTTGGAGGATATCTTTGCAGTAGCGATTGACCGCAAAGTAAAGCTACCGGAAATGTACAACCCCACATCCGGTCTCAAACCAGGAAGTTAGCATTTCCTCGTGCACAGGGTCATTTACAAAGTACAAAAAACAATATAATCAGAAAATAAGCACTAAGAATATATATTTATCTTGTAACACACTTAAAAATGTAGGTGTTTCCTATAAAGAAATTGTAAAGAAAGTCAATGTGTCAGTGAGTACAGTTTCCTTCAACATCAAAAGACACCAAAGTGACCCAAAGTGCTTTATAGGCACATTTATTTACAATCAGGTCTCCTATGAAGTGGTGACAAATTAAAGGGAAAAACAGTCAACAGTTGTGGGTAGTAGTCTAACATTTCAGTTCAAATCCTTCCAATATGCTCAGCTGAAATTACATCTGTGATTCCAATAGCCATAGCACATGACCCATATTTCTACACTCCATAAACCACGTGAGGTGCATCATCACCTGGAAAGACACCACTGTCGTCTGGAGAATAATGTTTTCGCATAGGATAAAGATTATCACTACAAAATAAAAAGGTCAGTACAAAACTATAGTAATGTTAATGTGTCAAATGACAAGTGGACCCAAACCATTTCAGCAAAGTGATACCATCCTGTAAAAGAGCTACCATCTATCTATCTAATGGGCAAATACTCTTGACGCTTTATTACATACACCTTGCAGATATTGAGATTCATCAGACCAGGCAATGTTTTCCAAACTTCTATTGTCCGCTTTTTAAAATCCTGTAGCCACGGTTTCTCGTTTCTGGTTGATAGGAGTGGTACGTGTTGTGGTCTTTTGCAGCTGTAGCCCATCTGCTTCAAGGTTGGATGTGTAGTGCATCCAGATATGCTCTTCTCCATACCTTTATTCGAAGTGTTTGATTTTCTGTTACTTTCCAATCAAATTAAAACTGGCCATTGTTCTCTGACGTCACAGGCATTTTTGCCTGGAAAAGTCCCCCCCGACTCTGATTCTCAGTTTGAACTTCAGCGGTGCCCTAGCATTTTCAACAAACAAGCATTAAAAGAATGTAAAGAAAGTCGTGGCTAACATTTATGTTAGGAAGCAGTTGAACAGCAGTACCTAGTAAAATGACTGGTGTCTATTCTATTTAAACTACTCACAAACTTTTGACACATTTAATTTAGACAGAAGATGTACAAAAAGAAAAGAAAAAAAGAACAAAACATGGAATAAGCTCATTGGTCCTCTGTGCAGACGAGCTTAAGAACAGAGTGAACTTCCTAATGAGCAATTGAACGGGCAGGTTTTGCAGCCTCAGCGATTACAAAAAAAAAGTACCAGTAGCTTTGCACTTGTCTTTGTAACATTTTTTACATTTTATTGACCTTTGGGTCCATTAAAAAACAAAAATAAAAAAATATTTTATTTCTGAAAATTCTGTAGATAGTTGGTTATCATTAGTTGGAATGCCATTCACTTAACAGTAAGAAAAAGGTTAACAGTGTTCCTGGATAACAAAAGGACAAAATGAAACAAGCCATTCCTGGATACTACACTGGCTTGTTTACACCACTAATGTTAGGATTCTCTTTATGTATTTTCATATGTTGAATCAGGTGTGTTTTCCTTTGGAAACTTTTATTACAACTTGAACATGTGAAGCATTTGTCCTTGGTGTTCTGTGCCTTCGGAGATGCACTTTCTTCACGTTTCTTGGAGTCGCTTAAAAGTCGTTCTGTAGAACTGGTTCTCATACCTGAGTTTGCTTTGTGAAGAACAAGTTGTGAACCCTGGATAGAAATCTGTGCTGTTTGTGTACCTGTGTGATTATTCAGTTGCTGCCTACAGTTAGATTTCTTCTCAGTATGCATTTTTGAAGAACTTGCAACAAGAGCATGTTTAAATGTAACACTAGTTGAACCTTTCTTAGATTTATCGCTATCCATCAAATCATTATCACTGTCCTCAGTCTCAGTTTCAGATGAATCAGAAGTCTTCTCATCACTAACTGGAGTTGGATCTAATGTCTGGACAGGTTGTGAGTTAGCAACTCTATTACCTATCATTACTTTAAAATGGGACTGCTTTGTATTTATTCTTTTCCAGTCATCATCGCTGTCTTCAGTCTCACTGTCTGAAGAGTCGGAAGTCTTGTCACTAGCTGCTTCGGTCAGTGGTTCTGCTCCTCCACTGTCGTCACCATCACTCTCTACTTGCATATGTTCAGTGGACTGGCAGTCTGAAGACTCTGCGTTGTTGTGAAGCTGAGCCGACAAAGCTTCCTCTTCATCAGCCTCCCTCTTTACAGCAATGAATGGCAACTCTGTGACTGAATTCTCTCCCAGTCCTATACGTGTCTCTCTCTGGCTTCTCCTGAGTTCCTCCTGTTCAACTTCAGTTTGTGAGCATTCAGGCTCCTCTTTCAGAGCAGGTCTCCACTTGTGCTCCTGAGACGGAACCTCTTCATTACACTTCTGCTGCGACTGATAGTCTCCACGTAACACTGGACAGAAATTAAAAGTTTTAGTTTAGTAGATAATACATCACCAATTATAATAATAATAATATATCACCTCTATATTTGAATCTCATGATTTCATATAAAATGTAAATACAGCTTTGGCTCTGGTGCCATTAAACAGCTTCCACCACAGGTGTATCACTCAGGAGTGATACACCTGTTGTCAGGCCTGCAGGGTTTATCCCTGTGGTCTTCTCCTCTGACTTGTGGTGGACATTTTTTTTTTCTTTTTTTTACTGGCACAAATAATTTGTGGGGCATCTTATTGTGACACCTGATTGTTCTCTAATTTTAGTTATAGTAGTATTTTAAATGGTTGTACAAATAAAAAACCCAAAAAAAACACAAAAAAAAAAAACACACAAGTTTGGCTGAATTTTTAAATAAATAGTTGCATCTACTTTAGTGTTTACAAAATGTATGCGTAAGTTTTCAAAATTTACAATTTATATTTGCATTTCAAGTTATGAAAATAATTTACTAAACATGTTTGTGATTTTTACAGTAAAAAAACTACTACTAGGATGTTGTGTTTTTTGTGTGATTTCAGATCAGTTGTGTTAATCCAGTATGTCAATAACTGTAAATTCAGACAGGTTTAGTGCTAAGTACTATTAACAGGTTGTGCTGAAAAGAATGCTACCAAATTAGGTTAAAA
>NW_024582530.1:725352-738798 GCF_018398535.1 Haplochromis burtoni | reverse complement strand
GTCACTTTTTTATACAGGGCCATGTTTAGATTTTTTGTAATAAGCACCTTCATTTAGAAACTGCATTTTGTGTTTACTTGTGTCATCATTGTCTAACATTTACATTTTTTAGATGATCTGAAACATGTAAGTGTAACAAATTTCTTTATTCGATGTATTGATCTCGTATTTTAACCAATCACTTTAGTAACAGTAGTATCACATTGTCACTAAGGTTAGCTTCCCGAGTGGGCCTTTTGCTCTATCACACCTACACACAGACATACTGGGGGCCGTTTAAGTTCATGGGAGACGTTAAACACATAGTGAGACTCCTGCTTATCAGGGATGTAAATCTATAGGTGACAGCTAAGTAGGAAAAAGGTTATAATTCTCTCTGTGAGGGGGGAAGGTTTTAAGGATGGGGATGAAGGTATAGCTGCTTTGTAGTGCAGATCAGACAAATGAGCTAATTACTCTTCTCCTGCTGTTACATTTTATTAACAAATTAAACTTACATTTCACAAGGTATGGAGAGCTGACCTCCGGCTCCTCTCGGCTCTCAGTCTTTAAAGGGATAAAGCCAAAAGAGAACGTCTCCACTCCTTGAAGTTGCTCTCCCTCATGGCTACTCCACATTTCTTCCTGTTCCTCTTTGATGTAGCGAGCACCTATGTGCTCATGGTTCAAGCTCACTCCCAAAGTTTGTTGTTTCGGTGCTGTGTCTATTTCCAACGCCGGCTGGGATTCTGCAAGAAACACAGATACAAACAAATATTTGGACAGCAGTTTTCTGCATGTGACCTTCCTATAAAATGCATGCTCTCGTGTTATGGTTAGATTTTGCTCCCAAGCAGTCAGACTTTCTTGTAATTTTTGTTAAAGTGCTCTTGTGAGGATGTCTTTATTCTGATACAACTTACACAATCTCAGCGACGTCTGATACTTGATTTCCTTTTACCCGTTAAGACTCAACTATAGCAACTGAATTACAATCAAGCAACGGGAGAAAACAGAGAGGAAACGCTGCACAGACCTGTGTGTGGTGAGGGAGCTCCCGGGGTTTTTACAGATTCCAGCAGCCTGTGCTGTCGTTCTGTTTCCTCCACCAAGGATTCTGCAAGAAACACAGATACAAGCAAATATTTGGACAGCACTTTTCTGCATGTGACCTTCCTATAAAATGCATGCTCTCGTGTTATGGTTAGATCTGACCCAATAACATTTAAGCATCACTTTAAACATAGCGCAAAAGTGAAAGGATGCTATCACAGTGCAAAGGCCTTGAGCCGCCCCTCATTTCTTTAGATTTCGCTCCCAAGCAGTCAGACTTTCTTGTAATTTTTGTTAAAGTGCTCTTGTGAGGATGTCTTTATTCTGATACAACTTACACAATCTCAGCGACGTCTGATACTTGATTTCCTTTTACCCGTTAAGACTCAACTATAGCAACTGAATTACAATCAAGCAACGGGAGCAAACCGAGGACACGCTGCACAGACCTGTGTGTGGTGAGGGAGCTCCCGGGGTTTTTACGGATTCCAGCAGCCTGCGCTGTCGCTCTGTTTCCTCCACCAAGCGAGCCACATTGTCTCGGTACTCTGCAAAGGTTTTCTCAAACAGTCCCACTATCTCTTCAGCCACTGCAGTCAGCCGCTGATTCACCAGCAGCTTTATTACTTCCACTTCGGACATTTCCGTGCTATAGGCGACGGTGTCGTTTGAGACAAAGTTAAAATAAAAAACGAGCTAAAAGCGTTTTTTTTTCTGGAGAGAAAGACTCACTGAGAAAGACTGAACACGCAAAGAAACACCGACTGTGACTTTTTGCTGTATGATAAATCAACTTCCGAGTAAAAAGAGCGGGGCAACAACGTTTAGTAGGTGCCGGGCGCCATATTACTCCAGCAGCTCTTTCTTCTTCTGTTGGATTTCCGGTAGTCTAACGAATCCAAAGCCTAGAGCTGCCCCCATCAGGCCATTCGTAGAATTACAAGATGATCAAATCCTGACATATGTCTGGTACTATGCAAAAAACCTAAATATTGATTTTATGGGTCCACAATGATCCAAATTGAATACTGATCTAAAGGAGTAGTCTGTAATGTCCACTCTGATGATCAATGCAGATAGTTTCTGTCTTTCACATGTCCATTTTCTTTCAGGATGCTTTCTCATCAATGCCAACCCATGATTCAAAGCACAGAGGCAGTGTTAGCCCACTCAGTATCATCCTGTCCCTCCTGCTCATTGTTACATGGAGCAGATGGTGTTTCTGTATCTTGATAGTCTTTTGCAATGAAATGTAATCACACCCTTTTCATTTTCCCATTGCTTCTGCTGCAGAGCTGTTACGCTTTCTACACTCTGAAGTCCCTGTGTCTAATCTGAGGTCAATACCAATCCCTTCCATGCCAGTTCTACTGATTCTCTGGCTTTTTCAAGCCTGTACGATAGAACCAGGAGCTTCACCTTTACATCTGATCAAGCGACAGGTCATTTTTCTTTAAGTCTCATCAAAACTGAGCTGAAATCATCACTCTTCTTAACCTGACCTCCTGCACCCACTTTAGCTAAGTACTATTAACAGAAACTACTTCAGCTGAGCTTTGTGATGTCGAGGTCTGGGATGTCAGGCAAAGTCTGATTTGCCACTTCATCATGGGCCACTTTGTATAAATCTGTAGGTGAGATACCCAGCTCCTTCTTAACTTTTCCTCCACCATGGACACAGAATTAGAATTTGCTCCTGTGTTTTCTAATGTACTGAGATCGTTTTCTGGTGTGGAAAGAATCCATGTCAAAATCACTGCCCACTGAATTTGAAGGGCTACAACCAACTTTAGCATTTTCTAATAATACTATGTTGTTGGATGTTGTGGTTGATGTCTCCTACGTTTGATTGTGTATCACATTGCTGTTTTTCCCTTATTGCTTATTCCTGGTGGTGTTTATCTAATTTCTACCAATAAAGGTGGAGGTGTATGCAGGGCCCCAAAGCATAAAACTGGGGCTTTAGCCTCAATTACATTCAGTCTTTTTAAATTAGTTTGAGCTGCTGTTCCAAAACATAAACAGCTAAGTCTTGATCCAATTTCTGCTATTTGCTTTTCCCAAGTGAACCTTCTATCAAAATATACATCCCAAAATAAACTTTGATTCACCCTCTTTCTCAAGGTTTATATATACATATTTCTTTCTATTCAGATATAAGCCATGATATCTCTGTGAAGGTTCTCAGTCACCCAGGTCATCGGAGTCGGGCTTGGAAAGAAAAGCGTCTGGACTTCTTTAAGTTTCCTTGAAGATGTTTCACCTCTCATCCGAGAAGCTTCTTCAGTTCTAAGAGCAACTGGTGGGGAGTTCCAGATTTTAACCCTAATGGGAGTGTCCCCAAGAGTGTTATGGACTCAGGATGTGAGTGGGCGTGAAGATGTCTGGGAAGGGATCTCAAAACTGGATTATAGACAGTGGACAATTAGTGTCATAAGCCACTGCCTCTGTGGTCGTTCACAGTGGACATAGATGGCTTCTTTCACTCCTCTTTCAAACCAAAGTGTGAAGTGTGAACACTGACATCCTCAAAAGAGTGACCATTGTCCTTTAGATGCAGTTGACCAGCCGAATCTTGACTCTGCATAAACGCCATGCATTTCATAATTATTAATCTCTGTCTTTATTCCACAGCATGTCTTTGTCCTGTCTTCGTTCCCTCACCCCAACTAGTCATGGGAGATGGACACCCCTCCCTGAACCATGTTCTGCTGGAGGTTTATTCCTGTTAAAAGCTTTTTTCCTTCCTGCTGTCACCAAAGCATCTGCTCATAGGGGGGTCATATGATCATTGGGGTTTTCTCTGTTTTCTTTGTTGCTGTGGGTTATTTACTGTACAATATAAAGCACCCTGAGGCAACTGCTATTTATTTTTGGTGCTATATTAATAAAATTGACTAGAATTTAACTGACAGTTGAATACAACATCTCAATGTCCGCCTGGATGAACTGGAGCAGGTGGCTGCAGTGAGGGAAGTCTGGGCTTCTCTGCTTACCCTACCCTGTGTGACCCAAACCCACATAACTGCCAAAAAATGGGTGAATGGATGGACCTTACCTGAAATTAAAAATCATCTAGGCTCAGTTCATTAATCATGAGATGAAATATCCTCATGAACTGTCCAGTTCAAGAGGATAGTTTTCTTAGCGATTCATGAGGCAGTAAGGACTATATGTGATGTATTTGGTTCCGTACCTAATTTGCTTTCGTCACCTAAGATGCACAGCTTGGGTGATGTTGGAAAAAAAGAGATTTAAAACTAGTGGACGATGTTGCCTGTCTGAGATGTGTTTGCAGTAATGCAGTTTCCTGAAGACTCTTTATTGGATTTTGACAGATCTGCGTTCTTTGTTATATACTTGTATTCTGAGGGGATAGTTTATGTTATTCATATCTCAGAAATATATATAACCACATGTTATATGTATTCTCTCCATAAATGTTATGAATATGTGCAGATCCATAAACCTGTACGGATTCTGTTTATCACGTAGATATAAACTACACATATAAAAGCTAGTAGTCAGCTTTGTACGCATTTATGACACATGCCCTACTTCAATATCAGCTGCAAGTATGATGAAGAATAAAGAGCTACTTGCGCATTCATTGATCTTTCTAAGCCATATGGAAACATGAACCACAGAGGCACTCTCACCCAGCATCCCCAGTCTCAACTACAAGCCCTCTTTTCTTATTTTTTAATCACCAAAGCATTAAGCTTCATAAAGGTCTGGTCTGTGTTTGATAAACAAGTGCAAGTGTAGTTAAATTAACACATGGAAGTAGGCAAACTCTACACACTGATCTAAAATACTTTTTCTTATACATATACATGCACAGTTTTCCACCTTGGTCCCACAGGCCAAAGACTGTGTGGCTCGTGACTCGGTGGATTAGCTGATGACTAATTTAGCCGTAGGTGTCGCTCTGTGATGGGCTGCTGGGCTGTCCAGAGTGCACCCCGCTTTTCTGCTACATCCTTCATGTGCTGTCTGTTATTTCATACAATAAATATTAGATAAAATGTTGCACAGCAGAAATAACTCCATGGTAACTGTTCGGCATCTATTCTTTGAACAAACACAAACGATTGTAATTATTGGGCGTAAAAATGATGAAGCATGCAGAGGTGGCAGAGAGGGGGTGGTGGAGGCTAGGTAGAGCAGGAGAGGGAGGGTAGCTGTGGAGTATGTGACGTCTCACGCAGGCTGCCGATCGTTTGTGATGCTGTGGATTTGACGGGCTTTCATTCAAACATTCGTTGAGATCCTAATCATAATCTCTATGTGGTCTCTCCTCCGATCCGTGATGTTTTGATACCTGCTGTGGATCACAGACAGGAGCAGCTTGGTTTCCTGCCTGGCGTCTACATCGTGGTGTCAGCCCTCCGCCCTCCTGCAGCCGAGAGGCAGCTGAGCGCTCCATCAGGCCGCGGGGAAACCACTCTGTCTCCGGTACTCAGGGATGAGGCGGGCCCGTGGATGTGGTGGGTATGGCGGCATGTCGAGAAGGGTTAATATTCCGCTGTGCTGTAACAAAAAAGACAGTGTTAGCCAGCCTCTTTATTAAGAGGCGCGTAATGACAGACTGGGGTAGCTCGTACAATGATGTGTAAACACATAATATCACTGATCTGTTGTTTCTAGCTTGAGATATGCAGCACTATTATCGAGCCTTCGGATATTTATGAAGCAATATATGTTGAATGTTCAGTGTGAAAGATATGTCACTGTATATCACAGGCCTTTAAAAGAAACTATGAATCTATTCCAACAGTAATAAGTACTCCAGAACTATTAATGATTTCTAATGAGTGCACGAAACAAAAGATGTCCAGCATGCAAATAAGGCCATACAAAATTAAAGGGGATGCACAGTGGTTTATGCTCTTAAATGGACTCACTCAAGTTTAACTGACTTTTTGTTATGATGATTGAGCACTCCATTTATTTCTTTTTTACTGTAGTTCCAATATAATAAAACAACAACAACAAAACAAACAAACAAACTTTTGGCTGGATCATACCTTTGCTTTCTATATTGCAATAATATGAACGATACTGATCATTTTTGACCGGAGAAATTTCTGTCAGAATTGCAAAGAAAGTTAGAAAGCTACTAGTAAAGGCAAGAGTCTGATCTTTGAGAAAGAAAGAAAACTTGAGCAGCCTGTCCATGAGTATTAACAGCAATGTAAGTTGGCTATATTTGATCACTTGTGTTTGTTTTTTACTCTTATTTGTTATTGTGTCTGAGAGAAAAATGATATCTGCCATCAAACAACTGCTATTTTCATTTTCTTTACATACCTAAATATATATTTTTCACGGTCTCAATGTGACGTCACTTTGTTGGAATCCAATTTGTGAAATTCAGAAACATCTGCCTTCAACTCAAAGTCGTCAGCAATTGGCTACTTTAGCAAGCATTAAGACAACAAATTTGAGACTTTACCAACCGTAAGTCTTAAGAGCTCTTTGTCTCTTGTCTTCTGTCTGTTGTGTTTCCTTGTGTTGCAGACAGTGCTGTGGGATCCTGATAAACCAGTCCAATCATCATGCAGTGTTCTTGGAAGTCCATGGTATTGTTAGCATTGGCCTCCATAGCCATCCAGTACACAGCCATCCGCACCTTCTCCAGCAACCCCTTAAGCTTTCTGTGCTCTGTGGGCCTGGCACCTTCAGGTTTGACTGTCAACTGCAGCCCCAAAGAGTTGATGCAGGTGGGCCAGGAGACACCCGTGAACTTGGATCATAGCTGTGATAGAAGCCCCTCCCATGCTAATTCCTCCCCTTCTCTCTCCAATCCTTCCTATAATGTCACCAAGAGAACCCACATCCTCATTCTGGCCACCACACGGAGCGGGTCCTCATTTGTGGGTCAGCTGTTTAACCAGCATCCAGAGGTTAGAAATTATATAGTTTCTGTGACCTGTCGGATTATGATGAAAAATCATGAAGTCATGTCCTTTCTGATGCTTTTGAATCAGTGGTTTCTAAATGCACAAAGAGCCTTTAATTTAACAATCCAGACAAAATGTATTTGATTTCATTCACATAATTTTTTGTCTACATATTTAATAGATCTTACATCTACAATAACTTCAAGTTTACAAACAGAACAATTAAATAAAAATAAACTTAGAAATCTAAACAAACTAATTTTTAACAGATTTAAAATGATTTCTAAATGAGTTTTTAAAGGTTACAGGATCA
Organism: Haplochromis burtoni; assembly: GCF_018398535.1. NCBI lineage: Eukaryota > Metazoa > Chordata > Actinopteri > Cichliformes > Cichlidae > Haplochromis > Haplochromis burtoni. The sequence continues at coordinate 731,547 of NW_024582530.1, read as the reverse complement.
GCACTTTTCAAAATAAATTCTATGTAATTAAAACATTTATTACAGTAAAGCATTTCTTCATTACATATTGCAGATAATGTGAAAGGAGAGTCAAAATGTCAAGCATGGTCAGAATTTGAACAAGCATACCAAACTTTGTTAAAGCAGTTTTGTAAATAGACCACAGCAATGAATTTATTCAAATATATAAATACAAAGCAAAATCAGCGTCAAAGGAAATACAATTTACAAACTCAAAAGCAATAAAAAACTTCCAAGACTGAGGGTGTTAGTTAAAAGTGGCGGTAACGTATGGTTAAATTAAGGAGCATCGTTAATCACGAAATGCAGAAAAAGTATGCTTGTGTTATAATGTTTGGAAAAATCAAGCATATGTTAGTAAGACACAGGTAGAAATACAGACTGACATCCTGGTACTTCATGTACCAGGATGTCTGGACATATTAAACCCATCAAGAGACTGATAATCTACAAAGTGCCTGATCAGTATTTATGCAGCTTTAGACTTCAGAGGATTCTCGGCAAATACACATGCTAATTAGCTTAGCAACTAGAACGTGTCTGAAATATTACAAAAACCACTGACTTTAAAAACAAAATACAGAAACGTCATAAAGAACCGCTAAAATCTAAAAGAAAATTCTGGTGTGTAGTGTTTTTGTGTTTGGAGTGTGCTTTAATGGCGATATGCTGTTTTTCATAACAGGTCTTCTACCTGTTTGAGCCTCTGTACCATGTCCAGTTGGCACTGCTTCCTCGGTTGGCACAGAGCCGAAACCTGGCTGAGAGGAGGGTCATGCTGGGAGCAGCTCGAGACCTGTTAAGGTCTCTGTACCATTGTAACCTCCACAGCCTGGAAAGTTACATACAACCCCGTCCTGCTAGGCACTCCACTGACAAGCTGTTTAGACGAGGAGCTAGTAAGAGACATGAGTCTGCTACTTTTGCATCTGTTTTTGCAATCCAGTTCCTGTCTGTCACAGTTTTTGTATGGTACGTGTCCTGTCTTAGGCCGTTCTCTGTGCTCCCCACCTGTATGCGAGGCTCCACTGGGCTCGAAGGAGCAGGTCCTGGTGCTAGCTGATGAGGGGGAATGTGTGAGAAAGTGTGGGCCACTAAATGTGTCGGTGGCTGCTGAAGTCTGCAGAGCAAAGCGCCACGCAGCCATCAAGACTGTTCGGATTCCCCAAGTCAGTGACCTCAGGGCGCTCATTGAGGATCCAAGACTCAACCTGAAGGTAGAGAAATCATTTAATTGAAAGCATTCTACTTAATTCATAATGGATTTTAGTAATGCAGTTTGCATTCTTTCAGATCAGAGGCTTAAAGACTTGAGTAAGATTAAATGATGATTATGACAAGCCACTTAATTTAGACTTGATGACAGAACACAGACTCGACCTCTTGACATAAAATAAATTCATAAATTGAAAAATATCAGTGTTGTGCCTAGTTTTCCCATTATGAATAATTAAAACACAGTTTGTCTTGTCATATCCAGCATATGGCCATTTTTCTGCCTGTAGCTGAGAAAAGACATGCTAATGATTTTTTATATGCTAGTTCCTGTCGGGTCAGATTTAGTAAAGGTCTGCATCAGTGAAGAAAAATGTCTTTTGGCTTTAAAACATTATGTAAAAACAGCTACTGCTGGGATTGATGAAAGGCACTGACAGGTTTGCAACTGGAAGGCATTGACAAATATTTCTGTGGTTAGCTTTAGGGTATATACTAAAACTTGGGGAGGAGAGTATTTGTTTGAGTCACACGAACACGGTGGTTTAGCAGAGGGCAATTTACTGCAAACTGAACCATATTTAATACAGGAAGAAAGCGTGTCTTACTTTGCACCTGATGTGGCTAGTCGTGTGATACCTAACTGCATGCATTTATGTGGAACCACAGGAATAAATGTTATAAGAACACATGCATAAGTGGCAAAGGTTGATTCCTCAAAGCTGTGATCGTGGTACATATTTCTGGTCTTTATTGCAATTTTATTGTAACAGAGAACTGAGGTTGAGATGGTTTGGATATGTGCACAAAAGGCAAAATATTGTAAGTGGGAAGTTGCTGTGCAAGAAGAAGAGAGGAAGACCCTGAGACAAGATCTGTAGATGTAGTGAAGGAGGACGTGCAGAGGCTTGGTGTGATGCAGAAGATTGTTAGAGAGACGAGACAGAGGCAGATGATCTGCTATGGCAACCCCTAAAGGGAAAAGCTAAAAGAAAAAGTAGACCAAAACTTAACGTGAAGTGTTGGAAAACATAAAAATTCTTGTTCAGCTGATTCTCACTGAGACAAGAGCACAATGAATCTCTTGACCGTGTTTGTAGTGTTGGTTCTCTTTGCAGTGTTTTTTGCAGACATATGACAAATAATATGGCTTGTTGTGTGGTTAATTCAACAGTACTAACAGACTGTCCAAGACATCTGCGCTCCTGTTTCGGTGAGTGAAATAAGAGCGGGGTGGTTTGCATTTTTGTTAATGAAATCAAATCAATACTGTAGTAAAATTTCAAATAGAGTTTAGTATAGTGTTAAAATGAAAGAGATTTTATATTAACATACGAGGGCAATCCCAAAAGTAATGTCTCCTACTTTTTTAGGAAATACAAACAACCGTTTATTTTCTCTTTTACATCATTTTAAAGGTTGGAGAATTATTTAATTTTCTACATAATCGCCATTTTGGTCGATGTCTGTGAAGGTTCTCGGTCATCCGGGTCAACTAGTCTAAGGAGCTTGGAAAGAAAAGCATCTGGACTTCTTTAACTTTTCTTTTTGTAGACGCTGTGGCACTTTTAGAATGCCCATGTCATACCAGCTCGCCGCCATGTCTTTCAGGAAGCACTGAACCTCATCTTTCACCTCTTCGTCAGAGCAGAATCACCTTCCGCTGGCTGTAAACTCTTTACACCACTTGCAAATGTTTTTGACATCCATGCATGACTGTCCATACACTTCCATCAATTGGCGATGAATTTCAACCAGTTTAAAGGAGCCAGCTGAGGTGGTTCGGGCATCTGACAAGGATGCCTCCTGTGCGCCTCCTGGGTGAGGTGTTCCGGGCATGTCCCACCGGGAGGAGGGACATGCTGGAGAGATTATATCTCTCAGCTGGCCTGGGAACGCCTTGGTGTTCCCCCGGATAAGCTGGAGGAGGTGGCTGGGGAGAGGGAGGGCTGGGCCTCTCTGCTTAGGCTGCTGCCCCCGCGACCCGGCCTCGGATAAAGCGGATGAAGATGGATGGATGGATTAAAGCCTTTTGCATTCAGAAATCGAATAACTGCGCGAACTTCGCACTTGGCGGTAGCGTTCAACGGGAGCTACATTTTCAAGGGCTGCCAAGCCATGATTGAGCATCCCAGCGAAGCGGCGCATGCTTGTTTGGGAGTGGAGGAAGCACCAATCACAACAGTGTGGCCCACAGCCGTACGAACAGTTTCTCTACGTCCCCACCGCTTTAGAGACCTTACTTTTGGGATTGCCCTCATATAAATCATGGAAAACACTGTAATATTGAAATAATGACAATCCAAGGTTCTCCACAACTACATTTTCACCAGTTAATGACAGACTTTACTAGTGATTGGATAAGCAGACCCATTCAACAAAGACAGATGTGATCAGAAGCTGAATATTTATTTGTAACTGGTTATTGTATTGGCAGATTGTGAGATGGCACTTAACAGGTCTTTACTAACTGAGGACACGGTAGACTGAATGATGGATGGTTAGATGAACAGTCAATGCTACTCTAAATTGGAATTGATTAAACATGTGGTGTCAACAGCTGCAGTCCCTCAGAATTACCCTAAACATGTGTAGAGACACATGGGCTTAATGTACCTCATTCAACCTCACAGGGCAGTAAAAACATTTTGCCAGTAGCCTTAGTTTGACCTTAATTTATGTATGTTATGTTAAAACACGCTTTTTATTCAAGTTACCACTGTGGATGGTGGCCTCAGTTTGTTATTTTGTCTTTTTTGTGTCCAAATAAATCATGGACGTCAGAGCTACAACAAATTTACGACTTTCCAACTGTCATGACCTCATCTGTAGAATTAATGAACACTCCTTTCAGTGGTGCTCTTACCTTTGTATATAAAGAGAAAATGTCTGGCAGTTGCAGACATTATTGTCACAGATATTTCTCTGCATTTAGTCCATCCACAAACAAGATAAACTTCTGCTTCTGGTGGGGATGATATCACCAATTTCTTGGGATAATGAGACATGCCCCCTGTAAGCCCACCGCTCATGAAAGGTCATCTGATTATGGGGGTTTCTCTGCATTATTATAGGGTCTTTACCCTTACAATGTTATTTTGTGTTTTATAAGTAATAAGTAAGTAATATGAAATTGAACTTTTGAATAGAGCAGATTTCATGGTTGCATTAGTTACCACAAGTCACCCAGGGCCTGGACCACCACCATGTTTAACTGTTGGTATGATGTTGTCTATAGGTGTTACTTTTATGTCACATGTAATGAGACTCAAACCTTTCAAAACATTCAGCTTTTGTCTCGTCAGTCCACAGAATATTTTCCCAGTAGTCTTGGGGATCATCAAGATGTTTTTTGGCAAACGTGAGACGAGCCCTTGTGTTCTTTTTGGTCAGCAGTGGTTTTCTGCTTGGATTTCTCCCGTGGACGCCATTTTCCCTCAGTCTTCTTCTTACTGTTAAATCATGAATTCTGACCTTACCTAAGACAAGTGAGGACTGCATTTTTTTGTTATTATTCTGGGTTCTTTTGTGACATCCTGAATGAGCCGTCAAAGTGCTCTTGGAGTAATTTTTGTAGGAAGGCTGCTTCTGGGAAGGTTCACCAGTGTTACAAATTTTCTCCATGTGTGGATAATGCTCTCTAATGGTTTTGTAAACCTTCCCAGACTTATAGATGTCAATGATTTTATTTCCCAGCTGTTTCTTTAGATCGTGGCATGATTTGTTACTTTTTGAGAGCTGTTATCCTATTTTACTTTGTTGGACAGGTTCTATTTAAGTGATTTCTTGATTTATCAGGTCTAGCAGTAATCAGGCTTGGGTGTAACTAGAGAAATTGAACTCAGGTTTTCAAATAATATGGTTATTAACAGTTAATTTGTGTATAACTTTCTTAGGGATTTAACGAAGGGGCAATTACTTTTTCCCAGAGGATCAGGAAGCCTTGGGTAGCTTTTTTTCCTAAATAAATGGAATTGTGATTTAAAACCTGAATTTTGTATTTACTCTAGTTATCTTTGTCAAATATTAAAATGTGTTTGTTTAAAAGTGTGTCAAATATGAAAAAAAAACAAAGCTTCTCTAATGACAATGTAGTTTGGGGGAGACTTTTTTATGACAATGGACATAGCAAAACCAAATTGCACTATAGGGATACTTCAGATACCTAATTATTCTTACTTACTGGAGGTCTGCAAGTAGTTGTGAAGATGGTGGGGGAAAACTTCTCGTTAACACATTTGGATCTGGATCGTCCTATAAGTTAGAACTGAAAAGGAACAAAAGAATAAAGAAATTCAGAGAATGTACAAAATGTCATGCCTAAAGCCTTTTAAAAAGAGTTTCAAAGAGAGAACATGGTCAGTTAAATACAGAGGACAATCAGAAAAAAATTAAAATGGGCAACAAAATTAATTGCGTATGCAGGCCTGTGAACTAAATTAAGGTTGAATCCTTGAACAGAGGCCACTGGACTTCTATAGCTTCCTTACAATATGAATTCTGATTCATATCGTAAGGTTACGAGCCTCGAATAATACAGAGAAAACCCCAACAATCAGATAACCCCTCTGAGCAAGTGCTTTGGCCACAGTGGGAAGGAAAAAAATCCCCTTTGACAGGAAGAAACCTCCAGCAGAACCAGCAAGTTTTAAGCCTAATGTTAAAATTAGAGAGATTGTCTGTCTTCTGAATCTAAACTGTGAGCTTGTTCCACAGAAGAGTTGAATGGAAGCTGATGGGTCTGTGTTAGGTTTATATTGTGGATTGTCATTTATGCTTAGAAATATATACTCATATATGCGTAGAGTTTTATAATCGATTGCATATCGATAGGACGTCTGATCCTTACCAGTCTGCAAAGACTCTGTGTGCCTCCCAGAGCACTCTGGCATACACACACACAACTTAAGGTCATGAGAGAGGTCGTACCTTCTCTTACTGATTTATGGTATAGGACAG
>NW_024582530.1:721783-724360 GCF_018398535.1 Haplochromis burtoni | reverse complement strand
GCTGTTTCGTGCTGTGATGAGCTCTGAAACTTGACTGAAACTCTTCAAATGAACTATTTATCTGCAGAGGATCAGATTTACAGCAACTCTTACAAGAATTTTTTGAGATAAAAGGAAGGTTGCAGATTGGCCTTATCACGGTCCCTCAGTCCTGCCTGGCAGACGTTGTCAGGGTTTGTTTTTCTCTCTCTGCTTCAGTTTCTATCTCTCCTCTCTTCTATCTGTTATCACGTGTTGTTGTCTGTCGTATGGGGTGGTACTGATTTTGGGTTCCTACACTTGGCACTATACACCTGGGATAATCAACCACTTCTGGCCTAGGATCTTGTCAGCAGCCACTGCATAAGGTTGCGGTCAGCTGTTATTCATTGCTGTATTGTTGAACTACCTTGTTAGTTAAGCCTTGGTCCTAGCTTCTATTTTATACGTGTGTTTTTGCCTCAAAGGATCTGACCTTGTCTCCTTCCTCTGCACAGACTTTCCCTGGATTTCCTTCCCTGGAGTGGTGAGCCTGCCCGTTTTGAGAGTGTTGTACTGGAGAGAGAATTCGATGTTTTGAATACCCGTTTCCCCTTGGACCCCTTTAACTGCTTTCCCTTGCGCTGTTGTATATAGCACATTTTGGTAAAACACTGTAAATAAAGGGCACTAAACTTTAATTTGTCCAAATCCAGCATTTGAATCTACTCCAGCATTCATGACAGGCCTATAATTAGCCAACACAGCTGGGTCAAGTGATGGCTTTTTAAGTACAGCATAAGTACTATCAGCGTAAGGACTTGTGCTGGGTAGCCGATTGCGAGAGATTGGTCATATTTAAGATTGAAGCTTTAATTAATGGTAAGACTTGACTAAGGCGGACTTGTAGGAATGGGGTCACATTGATGGTTTTGCGAAATTACTAAAGTTAACTAAGAAAGACCAATTGTAGAAAAAAGGGCTAAATATATCTAAATGGTATTGAAAGTAGCTGTACATGTTGTTACAGCTGTGAGATTAGGAGTAATTCTTTTTCTCTAATGGTTAAAATTCTATTTGTGAAGAAATTCATGTTGTCTCTTGTTTTGGTTAAAGGAATGCTTGGCTCAAAGTAGTTCTGATTTTTTTCAGCATATCTACAGTGCTGAGGAGAAACCTAGGGTTGTTGTTTTCTCTGATTCTTCTTTAATCAGTGATGAATAGTAAGATGTTCTAACTTTATGGAGGGTTTTTTCTTTTTTGAGTGGAATGAAACGATTAGACATGAACCGTTGGTGGTGTACTAGGGGCTTCTGTTTAGGACTACGCTTCCATCAAACCATTACCCAGCAATCCTGTTTTCTTGGCTGCTTGGGACAATATGCTGGGTGAGTAATAATGGTGGCTATACTGCCCTTGACTGCACCAACTACAGGGGGCTGGCTAGCTACAGGATTTTTGGAGCAGGTCTCCAATTCAGTGATCCTGGCCTTCACAGTTGTTAAGAGGGTACATGTTTTACAAGAATCGTTATTACTAAAGAAGGAAAATGAGTAAATAAACCCATTACACACTGAACAGGAAGGTGCAAGAGAGGTGAATAGGCCATGCTGCAAGTCTGGTTGGAGCTAAGCTAGTGAATCACTAAAGACAGTGAATGAATCCTGTGAATATAATTAGCAGGTGATTCAGCAGAATGTGCTTTGTATGAAGCATGTGAAGATTACACTATGAAATACGACATTTTTAAGCACATTGAGGCAACTTTTGTTGTGAATTGGCATTATATAAATAAAATTAAACTCAGATAAAACAGCCTACACAGACGAGCAACAGAAAAACCCCACTGTGTGTTGGAACAGGAAGTGATACTGTAGAAAACCAACATCAAATGTGGCAGTTGTCCTGTTGGAAGTCATCTTGACAATTACTGACCCACTTTTAATCATGTGTCTTGTCACATGAGCTAAGGTGTGAAACCTCTGTAAGATATTGCCCCAGCCCACCATCATGTAAGCTACGGAGTCCTCTAACTTCTGGCAAGGTGAGAATAGGAATTGAAGCGCCTGAGAAGGGATCCCATGAATGCATTATAGGTGGCTGACCGCTGGTGTTGTAAACCACCACGTCCGGTCATTCACAGTAAATATAGATGGCCTGCTTTACACCTCTGACTGTCTTTGTGGTCCAAAATGTGAACACTGGCATTCTGGAAAAAGTTTCCTTCGTATTAAATGCTGTTCTGCTGCTCAGTCTGGTCTTGTCGAGGTGGAACTCCTATGTTGTACGATGCATTTGTGGAGTAGCCCTATAGTTTCTCCTCTATCAAAGGTCCAAGCTCTCCTGACTCCAGACTAGCAAACTGCCAAAACGTCTTTTACAGAGGTGATCACCAATTTGCTCTTAAATCCTATGGCAGCTGTAAGGATGTACCTATTATTATTATCATTATTATTCATTTTATATTAATTTTATTATTGTTTTTTTTTTTTGTTTTTTTTTTTGGGGGGGGGGCTTAATTTTTTTCAGCAATTAATAATACGTTATAATATGTATGGTATAATATGGTATATGGTATATACAGGGTGGGCCATTTATATGGATACACGGTAATAACAT
>NW_024582530.1:718824-720342 GCF_018398535.1 Haplochromis burtoni | reverse complement strand
ACCACCCATCTTGAGGAGTTTGCCCCCTCACATATACTAATGTGCCACAAACAGGACTTTAATATCATCAACCATTCCCATTTTATTACGGTGTATCCATATAAATGGCCCACCCTGTACATATTGGTATATACATATTATATATGGTATAATATGTATATATTCACCTGAGGTTGTATTTAAATCTTTGTAGAAACTAGTGAAGACTGGATGGTGGTTTGATTTTTTTGTTTTGTTTAACTGACAGTTACAATTAAAAGGGTCTCTACTGTTTTGGTTTGGTTTTTTTACCATGACTGCAGGGAGTTAGCTTGCTTATGATTAGCTTAAACCAGTCTGCGGAGTGAGTTTATTTACATTCTGATAAGGAATCTGATAACGAATTAAAAGCAAGGATGCTGTTTTCAACCTCTACAAAAATGCTAAAGTCGCCCAATATAAGTATATATCTGAATTGAACACTAAATCTAAAAGTCAAAGCTGAAGTTCATTTAAACTGATGCATTCCTCTTGCTTGTTTTTTTTGACAAATCATTATGTTGATCAGTTATCAAATCAGTTAATAAGAAACTCATAATAAGGAGACCACTATTTATTAATCTACATTTAATCTATTTAATTCTTTATTACTGCAACTAAGAATAAAATGATTAAGTGCAAATAAATTTACACCTGTTTCCAGGTTCACGAGCTGCACTATCCAAAAAGGGATCAGTGCTGTCTTTCTTGTTATTATCTGTGCTTCCCACTTGATTTGCTGGGAACCACCTAGCTACCCAGTGGGTGAAGGATGACCATGGCATGATATGTATAGCTGTTATGTGGTAGTTTAGGGGAATTTAGGAAAAATCTGTAAATATCACAAGTGGTATCTCAAGCCCAAAACTTGATGAACGGTTTACTGCACTGCTTTATATGCAATGTTAGTTCCTGCCCCACCACATGGCGTTAGCACTAACATATACTGCAAATATACTGGTTTTTGCCATTTGTATGGTTTATTCCTACTGAATATGTTTATCCTTCTTAGGTTGTCCAGCTTGTTCGAGATCCACGTGGCATCCTGGCATCTCGTATTGAGACCTTTCGGGATACTTACCGGCTGTGGCGTCTGTGGAGGGCAACTGGACGTCGACCCCACAACCTGGACCTAGGACAAATCAACACAGTGTGTGAAGATTTCCTTCGCTCTGTGTCTGTAGGCCTGGCAAGACCCACCTGGCTCAAAGGGAGGTACATGTTGCTGAGGTGAGAAGAGGATAATCATTTACACCAGGGGTATCTAACTCCAGGCCTTGAGGGCTGGTGTCCTGCAAGTATTAGATGTGTCCTTTATTCAACACAGCTGATTTAAATGGCTAAAATGCCTCCTCAACATGTCTTGAAGTTTTTCAGAAGCCTGGTAATAACCAAATCCTTTGATTCAGGTGTGTTGACCCAGGGTGATATCCTTCTTCTACCAAGAAGAGAAGAGAGGTGTTTATTTAAATTGGTTGGTTTCCTGGCACATACTAGGCT
>NW_024582530.1:699309-718096 GCF_018398535.1 Haplochromis burtoni | reverse complement strand
GAGGTAATTTAGCCATTTGAATCAGCTGTGTTGGATCAAGGACACATCTAAAACCTGCAGTACACCGGCCCTCGAGGCCTGGAGTTGCCGCACCCCTGCTCTAGGCTGACGAGGCAGGGAAGCCAAATCTAAGGACAAAGAGCAAGTGAGCAAGTCTTCAGTCAAATGAAGAGAAACTCTAGAGCACAACGAAACTTTGAAATACTGCACTGACAATGAAATAGAGAGGAACCCCCAACCCCGACTTCACAATTCAGGGTGAAAAGAAAAAATAATTGTCAAATCAACATATGTGAATTCATTTATTCATTGATGAAAGCTCTTGAATAAGGGAGCAACCAAAAGTAGCTTTTTAGTATACCACAAATGTTAACAGGTCAGGTCTTCAACTGAGGCCTCGGGGAAACTGCAATGACACTACTCATAACAGGTCAAAACTATATCTATATACTATCTTTTGTCCAGATTCAGGTCTTATTTGGTTATTGCCTTCTTTTTAGTCAGAATGTTGTTATATTTGTTTTTGACAAACAACTTCACATTGACATGCTAATGCTTAGTATTGTTATTTACTGCGAGTGATATATTTTCTTTGTTCATTATTTAAAAAAATAAAATACTCAATGGCACTTTCTTCCTTGATCAGGTATGAAGACTTGGCCAGGTTTCCTCTTCAAAAGACAAAGGAGCTCTATAGCTTCCTTGGTTTGGTTCTAGACCACAATGTGGTAGACTGGATCATCAACAACACTCGGGGCAGCAGTGGTCTGTCATCCTGGCAGAAATTCACCACAGTTCGGGATTCTGCAGCGAATGCTGAGAACTGGAGGGTTAAGCTGTCTTTTGATATGGTGGTTTACACGCAGACTGTCTGTCAACCACTTCTGGGGCTCCTTGGATACAAGACCATCTTCCATCCCAGGGAACTGAGAAATCTTTCACACTCTTTGGTGGAGGACCGGACGTTCCTCCCTTTTTTTTAAACGAATGACAAATATAGTTAACTGAGGTTTAGAAAACCAGCAAGACTTGACAGAACTGTTGTAAGGGAGAGACTGTGTAGTCACAGCTGTGGTCACTCTTGTCTGTGATGGTGGAACAGTTATCCCTAGATCTATTCAAAAATAAAAGTTCAATAAAACAATCAGAAATGCTCTCCTTTACATTAGTGTTTTCTAGTGACCTGGAGAGTTCTGGCAATCTCTTATTGTTGACTGCCTAATTTATTGATTTATTAATCTGACTGATTTTCTTTATTATTTTTCATTTAACTGCTGAGCCATTACCTACCTCAGTTACAGCTACCGCATCAAAACCCCCAAAATACTGTTTGGAATATATTGGCTTCATTGTGGCAAAAATAATACAGCTAAATAATTTAACCGACAAATGTGTAGCCTGTCTGTACCTGGTTACTTATTGTGTTTAGCCCTTAATCACATTTTTTACAGTCACATGGTCACGATCACTGCAGTGTGATGGTGAACAGATGGGACTTCTCTATCATGTGGCAACTTTCATTTGTTTTGTTTACCTGTTTAGAGCCTTGATTTATTTTGGCAGTGGTGGGACTTCTATTTTTGAGCCCTGGTCACATCAGCTGAAGGTTCTGGCATGCACACTAAATTCCTTTGTCAATTGCTATCTTTAGACAAAAACGTTAGAAAAGTTTGAACAATGCCAAAGAAAAAGAGCTCTAGAAACAATATGGAATTCCTGCCCAAGAGTCAGGATCTATTGGTCAAAACTGATTTTACTATTCTTTATATTTTCATCAGTGTTTACCTGTTTAGAGCTTTGCTCTGCAGCTACAAATGGCTGCTAGCTTTTAAGAAGGCCTTGGTTGCTAATGACCTGAAGTGTGCATTTGAGGGTTAAGGGGTCAGTCTCTTAAACCATTCTTCTTAATAATGTCCTCGCTGTTATAAATGTCTATTCTTAGTTTGATCGGTTTATACAGAGCAACATTTTTACCGTGCACATTTTGAAGGACAGTGCTGCAACACACATCAACTTTTTTTCCCCTTGTTATTAAAAATCTCAAAATATGATCGATTTTTGATCTTTAAATGTCAAAATATTCTCACTCGTTAATAATGTCGGTCTTCTCACTAGATAAGTTGTCGTACAACAGTTTGTATATACAACAATAGCTTGAATGTGCCACATGTCACATTTCCCACATTCACTACACACTAGACACAGATTCTACATTTAATTTCCAATCAATTGTTAAAATTACCTTGAATTAATGTAAGAAGTCATTGTTTGTGCAGCTACAAACTATTTTAATAAGTTTTAAGTTTTAAATTAAACATATTTGGATTTTCTGGAATAAGAAGCCTCATTCTTGTTTCAATCACATGACAAGCTCTTAAAAGTAATCCATTACAAGTTCAGATGACTCTTGTAGCATATTTCTGATTTGTTTCCACAAGAATATTTTTCTGGATTTCAAATCTGCTTGTAATTTTACAGTAATAGTATATATTGCAAGAAGTGGATATGGCAGGTTAGGTACTACATTAAACCAAAGATGGCTAATGTCCTTATTTTTAGAGCGTTAACTGTCTTCACATTCTTATAGATCCTTTAAATGAAAAGTTTGCACTTCTGTACCCAAATCTGGAAATAAAACTTGAGTCAAATCAAAGCACGTAAATATGTTATCAGTTCTTCTAACCGATGGGTTCTCATTAGATATTGATTGTGCTTAAAAGAAAATGCTAAAATGTCCAACAATTAATGTAAAAATTGATGTAAAAAAACAAAAAGTTTTGTTAGCCCTGCGTCAGGCTGGCGACCTGTCCAGGGTGTACCCCGCCTCTCGCCCTATGGTAGCTGGGATAGGCTCCAGCCCCTGACAACCCTGACAAGGATAAGCGGAAGAGAATGCAAGTTTGTTTTAATGTGGACATGAAACAATACGTGTATAAAGGCTAATTTACACCATGGAGCTCTTCATCTTGAAACAGTCACTGATTTAAATTTATCTATGAAGCTGGATTTTAGGAAATAAATCTTCAGGTTAGAGCCACTCTTGTGCTGGTATGAACATCACTGGGTTGGTTGGTTGGTTGGTTGCTGATAGACTGATAGACAGCCCAAGGGAGACACTTTTGTACTCCTCCTGGTTGCAACAATAAGCGATGAGAAACCAAGGATATACTGTGCACTTTCACTCTGTCTCTTTAGCAGTAAGTGGTTCTTGGTTGTTTGCTCGCTGCATAATGGCAAAAACCTACACACTGAACCTTCAAACAGAATTTCACATAGGCCAACTGTCCCAGACTACATACTTGACACTAGCTTTCCAACTGGTAGATAACCCACTCTAGCGCCTACACCACAGCTGCCCTATATTAAAACATGGATGGCAAAAAACATTTAAAACCTCAAACACCACATAACAGATGTTTTAATTATTGGTACTGAAGCCCAGAGAAAGAAACTGTCAGAACACCTACAATCACTGGCAATAAAAATCTCCAAACAGTAGGCGTCATCTTTGACAAGGATCTTAGTTTTGAGCAACACAGACGTTTAACTGAAACTAAGACAGAAATGTAACTAAGGATTTAGATCACCTTAAGGTTATTGCCAGAGTACAGTTCCCCTCTCTCTAGCTGATGCAGAGACATTACATGCTTTTATTTCCCCTAAAATTGATTACTGTCATGCTTCACTTTCTGATGGTGGATACAAGACTTGGGGACTTGAGGAATGGGCTTCCTCCAAAGGGTGGCTGACTCTCCCTTAGAGATAGGGTGAGAAGTTTGGCCATCTAGGAGGGGCTCAGAGTAGAGCTGCTGCTCCTTCACATCGAAAGGAGCCAGTTGAGGTGGTACGTACATCTGACAAGGATGTGTCCTGGGAGCCTCCTGGGTAAGGTGTTTCGGGCTTGTCCCACCGGGCAGACCCAGGACACACTGAATAGATTATATCTCTCGGCTGGCCTGGGAACTCCTTGGTGTTCCCCCGGGCAAGCTGGAGGAGGCTGCTGCCCCCGCGACCCCGGATAAGCGGAAGAAGATGGGTGGATGGTTTGATCCCTGGCTGCGTCAGTCTGCATGCCAAATTATTCTTGGGCAAAATATTGAACCAGTGCTTGGGTGGCGTGTGAATGTATATGAATGTTAGAATGTTAGTGTGACCGAAAGCACTTAGGTGTAGAAAAAAAAAGTCCTTGTATGAATGGGTGAATGAGGCACATTGTATATGGAACTCAAGTATCTTCTTATACACGGATTGAGAACTGGGAAGAAGAAATAATTATCACTGGATTGGTGATCCAGGGGTTAACAGCCAAACACAGCTGGATTATGTATTCACTACAAGCAGCCAGAATCTGTCCAGCTTGTGATGCTAAGAGCAGTCTTCCTGCAGAGGTTTTGTTTCAAGTCTTTGGCCAGCTAGTGACATCTATGAAGCACACAGATTTAATACACGGGGTTTGTTTCGTTCCGTTTTCCCCGCCTGTCTTCTGTGCCGCATTTCAGTCCAGTAGGTGGCGCATATGTTCCTTAAGATAGTTTACCAACCGCCATTAAACCAGAAGAAGAAGACAAACCGCCGAAGAAGAAGAAACGGAAGTCATTTTGTATTTTCGTTCGTTTAACATGTTTCAGGTGTTCAGTTTATTTATGCCCGTCGCAGAGTTTTAAGGGTAACGTTTGTACTTTGCATCGTTAGCGAGGAGGAACTTATTAGCAGTGACAGCATGATGAACTATTCCGACTATGACTCTGATGGATATTCGTCGAATGAAGATGCAGACTATGTCCCATCAGGTGAGGACTGTAAACACTATGGTGAGGTTTCTGCCATTCAGTGAAGAAAAGAAGAACCTTAAGTATCATTAACTGAGCTGCAAACGACAGGCAGAAACATGGTTACTGACACTGATGGTTATTGATGGCTCTCTTTCCCTGTGTTGAAATAAAGCATGTTAAAGCTGAGAAATTCTTCGAAAGCTACGAGTGTTTTTTGATTTCCATTCAACTGTTTTCGCATCAAATCAAATTCAGATCCAGACGCAAACACTCACAAAATAATGCACACAGCCTGAGTAGCACATGCAATAGTGCTATACAGTAGTTACAAAAAGCGCCTTACTCACCCTCTTCAGTACTTGTGACTTGGAGCCCTAAAACGTGGAGTTGACATCGCCATGGCAGCTTAAAAAAAGCCTGGATTATTGTAGACTTTCTAGTAGAAAAACTCAGACTGCAGCTGTTAATCTGGAAGCTCAGTCAGGTGTGAGATTATACAGTCCAAACAGGCAGATGCAGTCCTGATATACCAAGATGAAGCCTGAGTTCTCTTGGTGATATGGTTCAAGTCACAATCTTCACTTAAAAAATAGTGCTAATCAGTCAAATCAGCTGTGTCAAAACATGCTGAGTTAACTCTCATTGTTAGCTTTAAATGCAGTTTCACATCCACATTGATTAAAAAGCCTGATGAAATGATGCCCTCTTAGTACAGTTAAGTTGATTTGATTATTCTTGATATTGATCTTGTTACGCATCATTTACACTGCTTCCTGTACTTTTTCACCTCAGATGATAACCTCAGCGAGGATGACATAAATGAGTGTGAGAAGGAGGACCCTCTTCATGAGGATGACAGTGTGCCCCATTCTGAGCCCATCAGCAAGAAAAAAAAGAAAAAGGACATCAGTGTGAGGTAAGAGGTTTCGACAGCATGAGAGGACAGTGTTTCCAAATGGAGAAAATGTAGTTAAATCTGTTTGTTCTCTGATAGCGGGAACACTGGACCATTTTCATTGTTTGAAAGTAAAACTTTTTATGGCTTCATAAAATAGACTACAGTTGATGTCCAAAAAAAGTAAATGTCATCAGATCCTCATGATCTTGAGTTTTAGTCGCTGGTGTCACTTAAAACATTTACAGAAAGAGAAAGAAGAGATTACTGAAAGTAGACGACAACGATGAAGATGTTGGTGGAGCTAAAGAGGCGGATAACCCACAAGAAGAAGTGAAAACACCCACTAAGGCAAAGGCTCAGGATGATGAAGCAAAACAGAAGAAAAAGTCAGATGAACTTTGGGCCAGTTTCTTATCTGACGTTGGATCCAGACCCAAAGAGTCTGCACCACAGTCGGGTACCGCACAGAAGGTAAATATCTTTGAAACTTTGATATTTCATTTTGCCAGGTTTTTAAATGTGTTCGAATTTAAAGCTTGGATGATTGCTTTGATTTGCATGAACCACCTTTGAGACATGAACACTTTTAGTCATCTTATGTCCAAAATATCTGTGTGTGGGGGTTTTCAAATTGAAGCTGAGCTGAACAGACTTTGATTCGATACCAATTTGCACCACAAGATGGTGTAGTAACTCAAGTTGGCACTAGTCTTGCCCAACAGCAAAGGAAGATGAAATCAGGGGAGAGACACTTGTGGGCTCTGTAGTTTGGGCACTGTGAGGCTGCTGTTTTAATCTGGTCTCTAACTGGGAAAACAACTTGCAAAATATCAAGTTGATTAAACTCACATTGGAGCATTGTTGTGTTGAACAGCATTGTTCTCTGTGTGTCTGTTTTCTATATACTTACTTTCTAGTATCGTTCTTTTGTTTTTGTCTTCAGGATGATTCCACAGTTTCCAAGACTGTTTCTATGGTGACTGAAACGAAGTCGTCAGGTCCTGCTAAAGTCACCATCACCAAAGTTTTTGACTTTGCAGGCGAGGAGGTTCGGTAAGCTTCTGTTTTAAAAGCATTTGCACACTAATCAGCAGGTGGACACACACCATCTGGTCTGATGGCAGTGCAGTAGGCGGATGTCTCAGTCGGTAAGAACAGGACCATTTTGTGAATGAGCGTCGGCTAAACTCTTATGTCCACACAGTCCAGAGATGTGCTTAGTTTCTGACACTAGTAAAACTTGAAAATACTGTTATTTAAATGAAGAAGTGTGGTACAAAGATTATGTGTTTTTGTTTTTTTAAGCAGTGGTTATTTGCGAACAGTAGCATTCCAGCATTATGCCTTAATCTGGTTATCATCATATTAATGCAACATTTCAAAGTGATAGGGAGCCCTGGGGCCTGCATTGTGAAGCAGTATTTGTAGTTAGTAAGGTGACTTCAGTTTTGACCCCAGAGTTTTAAAGGCTATATTGCTATGGTAACAACACAGCACCCGATATCACAATATGTTCGAGATATTAAAGAGTTCTCTTGAAAATGATATTCCTAGAATACAGTTGACCTCAACAGCAGACAATCGAAGGATTTCAAGTTTCTTTTCTTTAATGAATATGAAGAAAATTGGCTTAGAAAACACAGTTTTGTTGGGCTGCATCGTTGTGCTGTTGGATGTCTTTTCGTGATAGAGAGAGGAAGCTGCAGCTTGACCATAAATTATATGCTGACTGAGCCATGGAATAAATAAAAGCTGCTTTGGCTTGATTTTTTGATACTTTCATCTGTACACAGGCTCCAAATGCTTATAGTTCTTACAGTCTTTTGGGGGGGGGGTTGTTAAGCTGCAAATATGAAACCCTCCTGCTGTTGGCCCTGTTTGCTCTATTCAGTTTTGACACAGACATCTTGTTTATGTGTCTCCAGTTGCTTAGAGGCATTATGGTCATGAAAGCGTGCCTCGGACTCATGGAAAGGTTAGTTTTGTGTTTGTGCGCTCTGGTGAAACTCAGCTACAGTAGTGTGTGACGTGATGGCAAAGTGTACTGTAGTCCTAAGTCTTTAAACGGGCAGTGGAAGACTTGATTTTTAATGACTTTCAATCAGAATCATGGATTTGAGAACATTTTCTGTTGTTATTCCGGCTTTCAGCCAACCACTGAGAATTTTCTAGCATCTGTGCTGCGCAAGTACTCATGGAACTTCTAAAGTGCATCGTTTAACTCCCTGTCCATCTAGCACAGTATGGGCTGATGGCAGTATGCTTACATGCCTAAAATTTAAGCCCATTTTGTGCACAAAGATTGGGGGAAGATCCTATATCATAAATTACTCACAGACTATTCATGAAGATTCCTTTAGCCTGCATTTATGTGACTGCATTGTTGAGTCTATATGTAATACCTGGTTTATCCAGCAGTTATTATGTTGAAGAACACGGTGCAAGTCTTTGCTCTACATGTTTCTCTTGTATGCATGAGTCTAATCTCACTGTATCACACACTACTTACACGTTTAAGACCTGGAACTCCCTCTGTTTTTGTTGTTTAATGATGTTTAATGGAAAGGTGTGCTCCATAGGCTTGCTGGATACTGAAGCAGTTTTTATCTGTCTGCATGTTTTTTTTAATACAGTTTAACAGAATACACATTTGTCTCCATCTTTCAGGGTGAATAAAGAGGTTTCAGCTGACTCCAGGGAAGCAAAGAGTTATCTCAAGAGCCAGAGCATCAAAGAGGACGAGAAGAGCGACAAAGAGAAGATGTCATCACCCTGCTCTCCACCACTCCCTGGTTCCAGGTACACAAATACTCATCTAGGATTATTACTGCTGCAGGATTACTCTACCATTTCCATATCATTGGATATTTAGTACCAGTGCACGAGCGTGGTTGTTGCTTAAAAAATGCTGAAAAATCAAGATTGGTTTGAAGAAATAAATGCTAAAAATTTGTACTGTAAAACTGCACAGTCGGTGTGGATGGTTGCAATAAGAATAGGTGAGTCCGAAAAAATCTAGTGTGTAAAGGCCTTAAGGAGTGGAAAAGAAATTGTCAGTCCATCACGGGGAGTCCCCCAGCAGCCTGAGCCTAGAAAGGAGGATTCTGTACCACCTGAATCCAGTCTTAAGTGCTCTGCTTTATCAAAAAGGAAAGTTTTAAGTCTAATCTTACAAGTAGAGAAGGGTGTCTGTCTCCTAAATCCAAAGTGGGAGCTGGTTTCACAGGAGTGGCGCCTGATGGCTGAACACTCTGTGTGCCATTCCACTTTTAAATATCCTAGGAACCACAGGTAAGCCCACAGTCTGAGAGCGAAGTTTTCTATTAGTATAATAAAAAACTGTTGTTTTTAAGAATTGTGATATAGCTAGATATTGTTTAGGTTTGGTGACTTTCCTCATATTATTTACATTCTGGTCCTGTGTCACCTTTCGGCATCACATTCCTTGTTGCTGATCAGTTTTTATCCCTCAGCCACAAAAGACTCATGGAGTATTATTGTCACCCGGCGGGCGACGTGGACGCCCAAGTTTGTGAAGGTGATAACTTGAGAACCAGGCAACGTAGGACTCTCAAATTGACACCATGGCTGCATCTTCTAAAAATCTTGGGCGAGCTTGAATCTCAGTGACCTTGAACTCAAGGTCAGAGGTCAAGTTATCTGAGAATCTTGTGAATGCGTTAACTCAAAAAGGAAGTCACCTAGGACTTTCAAATTGATAATACACGTGTGTCTGCTAAGATCCTGAGGAGTAGCACTGGTGTTCGACAGGATTTTTGACGTAGTCTTCACACTCCCGTGAGACTGGTTTGTCCCAGCGCACCCTTTGGGTGAGACAGGAGACCTTATACGTGCTGTCATCCCACCAACACTCTTCTGCGTAATCAGTCTAGCTCTGGTCATATTTGCGTATCTGCAGATCATCATCATTATTTAAAAATCACTGAAGCTCCCAAGACCTCAAGCCTGTGCAGACTTGATCCAGTGAGAGCACAGACGGCTCCTGTGACCTGTATGCAACAGATTTTGTTGCATGTCAAACACACATCTGGAGTAGCACTAGTGCCAGCTGTGCTTCACCTCACCCCATTCAGATAACAGTGAAATCCAGCTACACTATCCCGCTGTATGCTCTGCAATGCTTTTTTCCATTTGCAACTTCCAATACAATAGTATTTCCAATACTTTTTGTTGCCACGGTAATAAGTCAGCTAAGGATGTGCACATCTTCCACCCCAGACACAGGAAATCATCTTCCAGCTTACAGGAAGTATGGTGCTTTACAAGCCATTGCCTGTTTATCTCAGCTGTGTGTGTGTGTGTGTGTGTGTGTGTGTGTGTGTGTGTGTGTGTGTGTGTGTGTGTGTGTGTGTGTGTGTGTGTGTGTAAAAGGGAACACAACAGGAAAGACTCATTAGCACCACCCCATCATCAGTCCTTGTTGAGGTTGTGTAGTTATCATTTATTTGTAGATTTAGATGATAGTGTTGGTATGTGCTGTTATATAAGCTGGCAGTAATAAGTGTGTGTGTGAGAGAGAAGTCTGACCATAGAAGCTGTTGGTCCTTCATAAATTAATTTCTGCAGTATGCTGTCTGTGTTTATTTTTTAGTCATCCAGGTCATGGTAGTGGAGCTGGGAAAGAAAGAAGTCCAGTTGCCATGTTTCCAACCTCCTTAGACTATATGAGATACTGTACTACACTCAGGGGCCACTGCATTAACTGTACCTGTAACACAAATAACTAAAATGGGGGAGAAAGATGTTGCAAGTTACAGCTGGGCAATTACTCAAAAATGAATTCATTCTGTTAATAATTGCCCCAGTCTGTGTTTATGTACTGTCCTCATAAAACTATAAGAGTCTGTGTCCACGTTCAGCCTGTGATATAGAAGCGTGGCGAGAAACTTGAAAACCAAGCTGACAGTAGGGCTGTTCGATATAACGATATATCTCAGATGACGATATAAAAACGTCTATCGTTTCATTTTACGCTATCGTTTGTTTTGTGGTGTCACAAAATAAACTGTTTACAGCAATATTTTTTCATCGTTTTGATGGTCACTGTGGTGGCTATATTAATTTCTTAAAGTTCTCTCTTTCTCTTATATTTAATATAACCACACTACAGACGGACAAGCGCCTGTTTTTATGCGTTGTCATTAGCAACAACGATGGTAACACCATCGCATGTCCGCTTGTTTATTTTCCACATAAGCCTTTCACAATAAAGCTCAAGATCCTGTTGAGACTTTTCAAAATAAACTGAATTATGTGAAAGAGTATGCAGACGAGAAGCAAAAAAGAGCCGTCAGGTGCTAAAAAACAAACCTTAGACTCAAACGTTAGAACAGGCTTTTCCCCGCAGCACGCCGTGTAATAAATACTCACAAAGAAAATGGCGGCCGTTACAACTTATGTCTAAAAATGTATCGTTTCATGCATCAGTTAAAACACTCGACTCCAGCTACACGATGCCCAGCTGGAAAAACTTCACGCAAGTCGAGCTGCCCGAGATTCACAGAATTTACAGAACGTGTTACATTTTTGTGATTTATATCGTTATCGGGACGATAGATGTCTTATATCGGGATATGAGATTTTGGAAACACTAGTCAGACTGCTGTTGGTGGTGTAAGGGTTTTTATAATGGTCATTTTGCACCCTTTGCCTCTTTGTATCTAGTATCAACTGTGCATTATTCATCTACAGTATTGTTGCTGACCTATCACTGTCTGCCCCTTTAGTGTACCCAACACACTCTGTCACAAAGTTTAAATCATCTTAAACTAGTTTCTTAAACATGATGTTATCATGTCAATATGGACCAAAATCTCTGAACAATTTTTCCATCAGCTTTTTGAATCAAAATAGTTTTTCTTTTCTTTTCTTATCTTTTCTTTTTCAATGTTTTTAAGTGTTTTTTGTTTGTTTTCATAAAGCCACATCTGCAAGTTTGTTATGCAACCTTAATGACAGTTAAACTGACCTTGAATTTCAAATCTTAAGGGTGTGAATTTGGTGGGTCACCTAAAGGCTTCTCTTTCTGATTTCAGTACTAAGCGTCCAGCAGGCATGTCAAATGTCCTAAGTCGTATTGGGGGAAAGAAACAGAAAATGAGTACATTGGAAAAGTCAAAAATGGACTGGGATGCTTTTAAATCTGAGGAGGGCATCACCGAGGAGCTGGCTATCCACAACAGAGGCAGAGAAGGGTAAGAGAGTTTCAGCATGTGTGAAGTAATGCTCACTGTGGTCCAGAGGGATGTTCATCAAAACTGGATGTTGTCATGTGACAAAATAATTTAGTAAGATTTGTATATATTTATTTATCATACTTGAACTGAACAAAAAGAAAAAAGGAAGTACGCCTGTCCTACAGACATATCATTAAGTAAAACAACCTTAATAACGTATTTAATATTTAATAACAGCTCATATTTCTTTAGACTCTCCTACTGATGTTATCAAACTCCTTCCAATAATTATTAACTGGCTACCACATGCTTTCAAGGTGGCTGTAGTTAAACCATTTCTTTAAGAAGTCTTTCCTCAGCCTCATCTTGGCTAACTATAGAGAAATTTCCAACCTTCCTCTTATTTTCAAATTCTTGAAAGACTAGCTGTCAAATAGCTAACTGAGAATTTGCAGAGAAATGGTTTATTTGTGGAGGGAGAATCTGCTGGTTGCAGCAGATGACTTCCCCTCCCTGAGCCTGGTTCTGCTGCAGGTTTCTTCCCTTTAAAAAGGAGTTTTTTCTTTCCACATTCGCCAAGTACCTGCTCACAAGAGGTCATTTTAGGGCCTTCACCTTACAATATAACATTCCTTAAGGTAATTGTTGTGATTTGGCACTATATAAATAAAATGAAATTGAATGTAATTGTTCTTACTTATCATATTGGTTGTGTATTACTTCTGTGCCAGTAAAAAAAAAGTGGAGATGTCTGCTTGTGCTCTAAATGGGTCGAGATCATGTACTTAATTTTATAGCATGGTAAATAAACATAAGTTATCAATCTTTTGCATGTTAACAGCAAAAACGCTTCAACTTTTAGCAGTTGCACAAAGATAGCAGGCAGGCAGGCAAGTATCACTCCATTTTTTTTATTTTATTTATTTTTTGATCGCAAGGTGTGGAAGAAAGTAGGTATGAAAAGAAGTACCTGGTACCAGGTGCCATCACCTAATGAAAAACCCTAAAAACCGTGTCGAGCCAATCTGAGTAGGTCCTAGTGGAAAAGGTTGATAAGTGTTGTGAGGATCTCATTTCTGCTGTAACATTATAGCGTTGAGTTAGTCCCTAATGAGGCTGACCATAAACATTAATCTTGCATTTCTAAACAAAGCAGTCGGTTCATTTCAGCACTGACCAGCATTATACCAAGAGCAGTGCAAACTGGCATCTCAGCAATCAGTAGATCGAGTAGTGAGTGTGTGAATAGTCTGCCAACCAAAACAGTACAGTATGTTATACTGTTTGTTTTTTTTTTACAGTTATTACAGTTTGTTTTTTAAAGATGAAATACCAGAGAGAGTTAAAAACAGATGCTCTGTTTACTGACATGAGGCATTTTCATTGTGTTCCACTGTCTTTGTAGAAATGTGAGTAATCTGGCTGCCTGTAAAACAAGATGCATCCTCATCTCATCAGGCTGTGAACATGCAGAGTGAGGCAGCAGTGATGAGTCACAAGATGACTTTTACAGCTGCACACTTGTGCCAGTTGAACACTGTTCTACTAAACTCTGCCCCTGTCGTTCACAATGAATGAGCTCACCTAGTAGCACCTTATGCATATATGTGCAATAGAGCCACCCTAAAACACGGGGGTGACACTGTGCTTCTTTAGTAAATGACAACAGCCTGCAGTACCTGGATTGATAAAAGTAGGTCTGATGTTTCTGTTCTTTTCTGTTTGTGTGTGCTTAGGTATGTGGAGCGGAAGAATTTCTTGGAGCGTGTCGACCACCGCCAGTTTGAATTGGAAAAGGCAGTACGGCTGAGCAATATGAAGCAATGACACAGACTGACAACACACTTGCACAGAGAACAGCTTTTTTTTTTCTTTCCTGCAGCTCTCTTTCTTTCTCTAATGAGACAGGTGCTGTTGTCCCTTTACAGTGAGCTCAAACTACTGTTCTCGCTCGAGTCTATTTCAGGCCCGGTATATTAATAGGCTCAGTTTGTATGAAGGAGGGTTGCTGCGTGTGCTTCCATCCTTGTGTAACCAATAACGAATCTCAGACCTTAACACTGCATCCCTCCTGCTTCCTCAAGTGGCTGGTTTAAGACCTCAAGGACGGATTAAAAACCACACTGGTTTATTGTAATTTTTCTTTTCTTTTTTCTTTTTTTTTCTTTTTTTTTTTTTGCATAATTTCTCTCTGTTATTGAACTTTAATACCACTCAGGATCTGGGAACATTACACCATCTATAGTGTAAAACCTGACAGGCCAAGAAGCACAAGGACTCAGACAATCTGTCTGTCTTGTTAGGGTAGAGGCTGTAATTATGTATCTTTGTTGGTGCCGACCAAAACCACAAACACAATAATTTTGTTTTCAGTGAGCTCAAAGCAGAGCCATGCAGTAGTGGTAATACTCACCATATTGATGACTCCAAAATAGCTGAATCATAATATGGTACGTTACAGCTGCTGTTTATTAAAAGAAAAAATGTTACTTCATCCATAAGACCGTTAAGTACCTCAGTCTGCTGGCTGATTCACAGATCAAAGTGTACTTCGTAGAATTTTAGTATTAGTAATAGTATTTTTTTGTTTGTGATAAGCAAACGTATCCGTTAGGTTCAGTGGACAAATAGCTGCAACAGAAAGTGAGACTGATTGGACGTTTCTGTGTTTCCTGGTCCTCGTGTGTGTGTGTGTGTGTGTGTGTGTGGTTGTACCTCTGGTGTTTTATCAATTAAGGAAAACCGTTTGAACTGTCTTATTGCTTTCATCAATAGAATCAGGATAGTTTTGTGTTTAACATTATTCAGATTATCATGAAAACAAATCTGTATTTTGCAGAGTTTGAAGCTCATTATAAAAACCACTGTGTACAGTTAGCAGTTTGTAGTGTTACTGATTTACAAAAAAAGGCCTTATTATTAACACTGCAGACATATGACATTTAAATGTTCAAGAAAAAATAGTTTGCACATCACATGTAATGATTCTGCACATATAGATGAACAGAGTGAGTCTTTTCAGTAGAGATGCACCGATCAATTGGCTGGTTTTCAGCTGAATGGCGGTGACCGTGAATGTGCGAGTTCTGCCTTTCCAAAAGTGTAGCTACTGCATTCAACAACAACAAGTGCAGTTCTCCCACCCACAGCAGTGCACACACTCAAATCAAAATAAACAAGTCATTTGGTTTCATGCCAGTATTTTTAATGAACCAAAATGTAGTAATGATTAAATAATATGTGGTTGTCAGTGTAGCATCTGAAGTTTTCTTATTTTCACAGCTCTGCCAATCTCTGTATTAACACTTTCAAAGTCTTCTCTCACTATTTAAATAGATTCAGCTGAACTGCAGGTTGTGGCAGCTGAAAGTAAAACTATTGCTCTGCTGAAGCTTCTGATGATGACCTCTGAAAGATGCTAACAGTGTAGCTAACAGCAGTAACCAGAACGTGCAGGTCTTAAAGAAACTGCAAGTGGGATTACTGCAGCATAGTTACAGCTGTGGTAACCGGGCCACTGCGTCATGGAAGAAGATGAGACTGAACCAACATTGCTGCAGTCATCTTGAAATACCACTAGCAAGCACTGCTAGATTTAAAGAAAAAACTATGTTTATGTTTCTTCAGAAACACTTAAATCCATGTAAATTTAGAGAACAAGAACTCTTATTAAAGATTGGTGCTGATATTAGCAGTGTGTAAGGACAAACACAAACAGCTGGGTGAAACACATTCATGTTAAAGCTTGGTCCAAAACATTTGTAGCTGACCTTTGAACTTCTGGCATTCTCCACAGCAGCTTCCCACATCACTTACTTAAAATACACGTTGACCTCGGGGTCAGTGACTGTGAACCCCACATCAAGCGCTGCACATTGCTTTGTGAACTTGCTCCCTGAGACACTGATAGACAAGTGTTGAGCATTGCAAATTTTGTGGAAGGTGGTTGGTTTGCCTCAAGATGAAAGCGTCTGAGCTGTGATTTTGGTTATTTGTAGTTGCTGTGAGTCACTGGAAATTAGCATACGGCGCAGCATGTTTACACACTCCAGACAAGAAGTAAGATGTTTCAAGTTTAAGCCCTGGGGGACTGAGGCAACTGCTTGCAGTTTCTGTTGAAGAGTGGGAGGTGACTGTCCATCCATTCATCCTTCCTTCTTTCGCTTATCCGGGGTCGGGTTGCAGGGGGAGTAGCCCAAACGGAGAAGCCCAGACCTCCCTCACCCCGGCCACCTCCTCCAGCTTGTCCGGGGGAACACCAAGGCGGTCCCAGGCCAGCCAACAGATATCTCTCCAGCGTGTCCATGGGTCTGCCCTGGGGCCTCCTCCCAGTGGGACATGCCCACAACACCTGGCATCCTTGTCAGATGCCCGAACCACCTCAACTGACTGGTCAGTCACCTCCTTCCACTGCTCCTTCACATCGAAAGGAGGTTCACTGACCTATTAACTAAAATCAAAAAATCCAAACTATGGAAACTTATTGAACTTGATGTTGGTACTTAACGAAAGCAGAGGTGGGTGGCAACATGTAGGTATACCAATAATACAAGCTTTATAGAAGTGCACAGGATTTTGAGGAGTTTGGATTTTTTTTTCGGGTATAAGAACAAAAAACAGCTATAGCTGGTCACATGACATTCTGAAGTCAAAAGTTAAAGATTGCTTGAATTTGAAAGTTAAAAAAAAAACTAAACATCCATAGAAATCAACTGAAACAACACAGCAGACAAAGCATTTTATTTCATTCATAGACATGCTCCCAATTTGGCTTTGATTCTGAATTTTATCTGTAAGCCCAAAGACTAGTGGCATTTCTCCCATAGCCACCGTTCATTAGAAGAAAATCATAAAATATTATAAGTCAGCAACTTTTGGCACAAGCATTATGTGCAATAAAAATATATTTTCTCTTTTCTCTTCTGCCTATCCAGTTAAGTGGCTTATCCCAGCTGCCATAGGGCAGGTGGGGGACACACCGTGGCCAGGTTGCCAGCCTGTCACAGGGCTAGCACAGAGAGGCAGACGGCTATTCACACTCAGTTTTAGAATCACCAGTTAACTTAAGCGCATGTGTTTGGACTGTGGGGGGAAGCTGGAGTACCTGGAGAGCACACATGGGGAGAAGATACAAACTCAGCACAGCAAGGCCCCGGCCAGATGAATTCGAACCCAAGACGTTCTTGCTGTGAGACAACAGTCCTAACCATCGTGTAATTCCTGAACATGAATTCAGTTCCTGCATTAACACCATATTTGTAACATGAAGCATGCAGAGGTATAGTTTCCAAATCTAGACTGTAGCCCAGGAGTGGATGAGTGCATGATGGGGGTTTTATTGTTGTTGTTTTTTTAGAAAAAAGATTTAAACTTCTATGATCCACACATTTATTTCTTATTTTCTACATTCTAAAGGCAATGTGTAAATTTGATCAGGTGAAGATCATCAAAGTGTGTTTTATTTGATCCATCTTTAAATAAAAACAATAAACTCAAAGGTCTATTGATTGTCCTATGCCAGTTTTTGTACACTAATGTATTCTCTTATTCTAGCAAAGCAGGTACCATAGCTGTCGTTTGGTTTGGTGATCATCTTGGGGTTTCAGTAAGCAGAGATCAGCACAGCTGCTTTTGAGTCTGGTGTTTCATGAGAGATTTAAATGCATGGACCTATAATGGTGATCTTGTTAAATGAATGTTTTCATTAATTAATACTCCATCTGTTTTCTTATAATTGAATTTGATACAAAGTACCCATCTCCTGAGAAAGCTACCCAATAACGGATGATTTTCATTTCTTCTTCTTAGCCAGCGGGTTCTCCGCTGTCTGCATGTTTCGGGCTCTGTACCAGCAGTGCGGTGCTGTTGGTGCTGTATGTCATTCATACTGCCAAAGGCCAGCAGCACGGCTGGTACAGCAGTTGTCTGTATCGGTTATCGGTGGTAAATGGTCACGAAGACGCGGAACCGCTGTAGTCTTTTCGTGTATTTCTGGAAACACACCCCAGCATACCCCAGAGGGTAGCACGCATGTATCGTAAATGTAGGCCGGTCCCTTTAAGGCAGCGCTGGATGATCCGTGCTGGAGGACGGCGGTAGACCGGGACAGGCACGGCTCTCCTCCCGGTGGATAACGGCACGGACCTGACAGCACGCTGTTCTGACGAATGTGCGCGGTCCCGGTCCCTGTGGCCGAGCGGAAGCTTTTCTAAAGATATCCTTGAAGGAATCTGGGACAGAGAAGGGAGCGGCAGGAGACGAGGCGGAAGCCGGCTCTGCTGACACTCAGGCGGCAGCACAGGCTTTCATGCTGCCGCTACATCCCGCACTAAAACACTCCGGTCTGAAGAAGCCCACAGCCGCCGTGTCCGGCCGGACCTTTGCCTTTTCTTTGGAGCTAACTATGGACGGGATAACGGAGGACTGACACTTGGAGAGCTAGCAAGAACAATTGGTAGTGCTAAATAAATCAGCAGCAAGCGACGAAGCACCGAGCGGTCTAAAGCAGGAGCACCAGCAAAATGTCTGTTCCTGTGAGTATGTCAGCAAACACGTCGCTGCTCTCTCCCATGTTTCATATTTGCCGTTTTCTGTGGAGAGGGACGGAGCACGCATAACACTGACAGCTGTCTCACTACAGCACACACCCAGTCGCTGCTGTTAGCCTGGCACCGATTGAAACAGCTACACACTATAATTAGCAAATATGTAATAAGCATTTCTAATTCATAAATGGACTGAGAGCCTATGGCTGATGAGGCTAACGTTGAGTGTACCTTTAACTAGTCTCTGCCTGCTAGTAAAGGACGGTGACGAGCCAGTGTGCCGGAGCTCTGTGAGGCCTGAGCCTGGCTCTGTGGTGGGCGACAGTTTGTGTGTGTTTCTGGGCTGGACTCACACACACACACACACACACACAC
>NW_024582530.1:677110-698904 GCF_018398535.1 Haplochromis burtoni | reverse complement strand
ACACACACACACACACACACACACACACACACACACACACACACACACACACACACACACACACACACATTGTAGTAATGCATGTATATGTGTGTGTGTGTTTTGGGGTGCACACACACACACACACACACACTGGTTGTAATGCATATATATGTGTGTGTTGTTGGGTGCCAGCTGCATTATTTGGATGTTGTAGCGGCGGATGTGAGATGGCCCTGATGGAGCTGTGCTGCTGGTCTTTATCGCATTCCTTAAGCTCTCATTTAAAAACAATTCCTGGAGGCTTTACCGTGGGCGCGTGAGTACGCGCGCGCACGCGCCAGTGCTGTTTGCCAGAGAGTACTCAGCAATGCACATGCTCTTACTTTAGTTTGAATTGTGCTGCTTCCATTGTTAATGACGCAGGTTATTAACACCGGTGCTCAGTGGTCCTTTTAAAGAAGTAATGCGATACTTGTTTTCCGCGTGTATAAAGGAAATCTTTGTTACACTGCTGTTGTGTTAATCTGGAGTGTTGCCTGACATCCACGGTGACATTTTCCTGGCCTATTTGCAGCGGGACTGCACACCTAAAGGTGGTACAGATGATACATTCAAAACAAAAATTTGGTGTATATTAAAAATCTGAATTGACAAAACAACAATGGAAAATTAATACAATTAACAAATTTACTTCATTCACCTAATTTCTGCCCACTGGTTTAATTTCAGCTCATTGTAAGAGTCATGACTTTTTCTTCTGGTGAATGCAGGCATACAGAAGACCAATAATATCAATGGAGCTGTGGACATGTTATATTACTGAAAGTTTCCTAACAAGTGTTGCTCAGAACATAATGAGACAGAGAAAAGCTGACCGGGCCTGCAGGTCGCGTCAACTAAGCTGTCTAAAGTTTTTGGTTGCCTCCTTGTTGCCTCCACACAGTGTAGCTCTGATGTTAGCTAATGGCTGGTGTGGTAAACACGGACTAACACAGAGGTGAGATGAACAGATCAGCACTCTTGTTGTGAAAGTCTGAGCCGACATTTTGAGTCAGGGTTGGACCAAAGTCTCTGTGTTAAATGGATTGGCTTTTATAGAGTCCTTGTTTTTTAGCTTCAGTTCTTTAAAAGCACTTTACACTACAAACCAGAGCAGAGAATGGGGTCATTTAGTATCTTTCCCAGGAACACTTTGGAAAAACAACCTTTCTATTAGATTACACAACCAACTTCCTGATCCACTGCTCACTCCACACTGTGCACTCCAACAATACAATGGTGTCATTTGAGGTCAATAAAGCTTTAGGTAGTTATGATACCACAGTACGATATAGTTAAATCTATATACATATGTACATATTCATAAGTAAAGTATCCAAGGATTACCTCCCTTTGTGACAGGTTTTCAGCGCGTGCCTGTAGTGAATCACATCCTTCTGTTGTTAATGTCTTAATTTCTTTTAAACATGCATTGCTGATCAACATTAGTCACGTCCTGTTATTTATTGTTAGATTTTGATAGAATAGAATAAATATTTAGGGATTACATAATCTTTTTTCTTTATTTATATTTACAGTAGATTGTCAGTATGAGACAATATAAGATTTAAACATTTCCAATTTTTTTTTAGCAAAACATCCAGATCTCATAAAACCTAACAGCAAACAAAAATCACTCATCAGAACCAAACAAATACTAACAACACAATGTTTATTGTGTTTACTGAAGACTTAAAGATAGGATGAGAGTGACAGGTGAGCAGCAGTGATGTGAACTGATAGCATAATGATGATAAGTGTGTTTCCTTAAGAAATGCATTGCTCAATAATCAATATCACACATTTCTCTGAGTAATACAGAAGTCTCGCTGTCTTAGATGTGGAGAAATCTTGTTATTTAGAACACATTAGCGCATCACATCTGCACAGTGCAGGTTTCTTTGGAACACTTATGATTGCGTATGTCATTAGGCATGTTTTTAATGTTATTATTTTAAGTCTCCTAAGTAGTTTTAATCAGTTATTACAATTATTATAATGATTTATATGTTTTTAATTCATTTCTTCTCATTCAATTTATTATGTAAGTTATTAATAAACTTGAGAAAATGAATAGCCCTGCCCCATCAGCACTTAGATTAGATTATACATGTGCAGTTATTGCACAGAAGCAAGGAGAAGAAAAGATTCCAACTACAAATATGTAAAATAATCATATTCAAGCACTATATTTATTTATTTAAAACCCAGACCACTGGAAACATTGAAAATCCGATCTATCGTAGATAATACCTGTAGCATTAATGCAACATAGAGCAGGTTCATCTTAAATGCAATGCAATAAGTCTGTTAATCTATATCTATATGTCTATGTGTCAGTCTTAATTAATAACTTTGTTGTCACTATGTTGTTTTTTGACAAATGAAAGTCAAAATGTTGATGTATGGAGGTGGCAAGAGTTTAAAAAATACAATATAGTAATATAGAAATAGTGTATTATATAGTATCGTTTGTATAGATATTAATATTTTGTTTATGTGCAGTTGCATTTTTAAGTAAGAGAATGCATCATCATTTACACCTTCAAAGATTCAGGACATTATGTTAATTAGCAATTCACATTGTCACATTTAGTGTGCCTGTTCAAATAAATGCTTAATGAAAAGCACTTTAAACAGCCTAATTATTGCTTTCAGTGCTCATTGAGACTAGAAGTGCAGACTGGAGGAGAGTCATGTCAAATGCCAGTCAAATGTTGTGATTTAATAGCGCACTGTTTTAGCTGTTCAGCTGCAATAGCTATTTTTTTGTTGTTGTTGTGTTTTTATTTTATTTTTACTAATTCTAGTAAACCAAATGATCTGTCTTACGTGAACAAGGCTCACCTGCTGGTATAGTCTAAATTCTGTCTCTTTATATCTGAAAGTGGGAAATAAACTCCCCAGTGTGTGTTTATCTCTCTCCAGAGACATTAGTAAGATTACTCAACATAGCTAGGCTTTCTTTGAGTTAGCTGCCTTCATAAAACCTGGAACGAATTTAATGAATCATTCTGCTTCAAAAGAACAAATTCAGCAATGTGTGACGTAAAACCTGAGCAGCACCAAGCACGGGTAGACTTTCTGTTGATGAGTAAATCTCAGAATGCTACTTGCCACACTCTTGGGTAAATGTTGTTCCCAAAATAGTAAAGATGAAAACAACGTTGAGTCCATTACCCTGTTCTGTCCTCTAGCTGTGCCAGACAAATGCACACACAAAGCATTTTTTGCCGGCAGTATTCTGTGAAGACCCACCACTACACAGCCTATAACTCTGATGCTCTGTCTACCCCCCTAGCATGTGGTCTCTGTGTAGTAGCTTTTACCAGTCTCCTGTGAGCTACCATTAGGCTAATGTAAAAAAGCAACTATGTGATAGTATTTACAATGAGTAATCCAAAGAAAACCCTCTGACAAAAAGTCTGTCCATCCATCCGTCTGTCTAGTTCCCAAGGGCAGCACTCTAAGCAGGACTCTCTCTGTCGGCCACCTCCACCTGCTCTTTTAGGAGGACAGTGAGGCATTCCAAAGCAATCCAGGAGACAAAATATCTCTATTGTGTCCCAAGTCTGCCTATGGACATTCCCAAAACACCTGAACCAGGAGGCATCCAGAGAGCGTCCTGGCCAAACGAGTAAAACACCCGTTTGGCCTCTTTTTTTAATGTGGAAGAGCAGGGATCCTACTCTTAGCCCCTTCCAATTGACTGAGCTCCTCATCCTCTTTAAGGGTAAGCTCAGAAAACCTTTGACGCAGATTCATTTCTTCCACTTGTATTATAGGCGAGGGTGGAAAAGTAGGTATCACTCAGCTCTGTCTTTAATACAGTGGACCAGTGCAGTGTCCAGATCACTGTGGATGTTGGACATGAAGTCACGACTCTGCTTGTGACCAAGACCAAGACTAACTACAAACACACACACACACACACCATCTTAAATCCCACCTTTCGCCAGATCTTAACATCCTCTGTTGAGATGTTTGCTATGAAAAGTGCAAGTGTCATGATGAAACGTGATGTGTGACAGTTGGGGACAGGGCTTTACGTGACGGGAGATACTGCAGTTTTATTTCTGATTTATTCTATGTGGAAAGCCTTTTCATAAGATGGTAATTTAGATGTTCATCTATCTTTGAAATCTTAAGTTGTCTTAAAAAAATAACTGTGATCTGTGAAAAGCAAGAATAGGAGTGTGCAAGTTTATTTTGTCTAGCACAAACTCTTCAGGCAGTCTGTCCATCCGTCCCATTCTTAAAAACACGGGATCTCTTGAGCACTTTCAGTGAATTCTGCAAATTTAAACCTTCGCTTGGACTGAAGAAAGAACTTGTTATATTTGGTCAATGTGACCAATTGTTCTGCTTTATGAAGCTGGATTTGGAATTATCCAGATAGTTTAAGGCTTATACCCGAGTTTTTAGTATTATAAAGGGACCGTCACTTCTTACTGTGGCGCACCACTGCTCCAGAATAGCTTATCTTCCAAATTAGAGACAACCATGTGGGAAATCACATCTTTTTTTCTCAATATTTTTTGCCACTGTTTTGTTCTACAAGCCTGAAAACATAAGATCCTAAAACAGAACACCTCTATTTGTTCTTATGGACCTTATATCAGATTTGCATGTAGTCTCGGTGTTATGTTTGATGCTGTTTTTGAAACACCACCATGGCTGCACTTGAAAGAATGAAAAATGTTGTGTTGAAATAAAAAATCCTAAACACAGTTAATGGTGGAAAAGACACTTGGAATAGGTGCAAGTCCACCGAACCAGAATTAAGTGTGAAACTGCAGCTCCGCAGGGCAGCTGTAGTCAGGTCAGCAGTGATAATTTTAAGGTTACTAAGCAGGAATTCTCCTATGTTTTACCTTTGCTATAATAAGGATCATTTAAATGTTTAGACTGGTTTTGTAGACCTCTGCTGGAATAACAATTATAATCCATCACATTTCCCCGTGTCTTAACGATAGAGTAATGATACTCTGTTAACTTGCACAGACAGAAGCGTTGCCAACTTTCCTTTCTGGCTTCAAATAGGTTAAACTTTATTAATATAGTAGGTGTTGTACAACTAAACGCTAATGAAAGTGAAAATGTAAAATGACTGGTATTTATGTGCTGCTCACTGATGCTTTATTTTATGCACTTGGGAAACTGTCTGTCTTACATCCACACTCAGAGTTAGTGTGGACGATGTCTTCATTTCATTGATGTTGTCAGTCACAGATCTGTGAGGGGGACAGGCAGGGTACACCCCGGAAATGCCGCCAGTCTACCACAAGAGAGACAACTGTTTATGCTCAGATTCACACCTTTGGACAATTTAGAATTACCAGTTAACCCATGTCTTTGCACTGTGGGAGGAAGCTAGAGTTCCTTGGGAGAACCCACACAGAATGACCTAAGCTGGCCCGTGGGTTCAAAATCTGAACCTTCTGGCTGTGAGACCACAGTGCAAACCACTTTAGCACCATGCCACCCCACCTTTCTGCCAAAGGATCTTAATTTGTTCTTCCCTTCTACCTCTATGCACTGGTCCATGGTGTGGGATGGCATTTGTGAAGACTAAATTGCTTGGCTTGTGGTTCACGACCAATTCACAGAATAGGAGCTAGACTGATTGAACTCATAAATCTGGTTGTGTGTGTGTGTGTGTGTGTGTGTGTGTGTGTGTGTGTGTGTGTGTGAGAGAGAGAGAGTCCAGCCAAGTTTCACTCACCCTAACTGCAACTTGGTTATTTGCAGTTAGGGTTATTTTCCCATTTTTACCCACCAGTTAAAAATGATGGCTAAAAATACTTTTTTTTTTTTACCTTTTTTTTTAAAACTGGGTCATTTTTCTGTACTGATCATGTCTGTACTTCATGTCTGATTTGCCCCCAACAAAAATAGGAGTTGACGTAGAAAGGGCAGATACACTTTTGGTATCAGTGATGTTAGTCACATTCACAGCAATGTCCAGTTTTTTTAACCACCTATCCAATTCAGTGTCACTGTCATAGCGCACCGAGAGTACAGAAAGCTGGTATGCTATGTAGCAGCTGGAATGGTAAATGGTAAAAATCCATCCATAATCCAGGTAACTCTTATTTTCTGAACGATACAGAATAAAGAGCAGCCAGGCTACGCTGCTAATTAGGCTGCTGTAAGGGCAAGAGGTCAGCGAGGTAGCCTGATGCTTTAAAAGTCATCAGTCAAATGTTAGCATCAGCTCTAAAGCCAAGAGGCACACAGAGTCAGGTGAGATGGTCGTTTTCATGTGGTGTTTGCTTCTGTGACGTCTTACAGATTTATGCCATCCTAGCAGTATGCAGTAGAAAGTGCAGAAAACAGACGAGTACTCTGCTACTGCATACTGGGCCAGAATGCTAATTAGCCTACTTTACTTCTGATGGCCTATAAAAAGACTGCACAGCCCTGGGAGAGCTTTTTGGGACTTGTCTGTCGTCTTTCTTTTCCTCTGTAATGTAACTATGTAGATGGATCTGTTTATTTGCTAGAGTTATACTTCCAGTCCTGGGTTAGGGTTAGGTAAGGCCTGGGAGATTCGTTTTAGTAAGAATTCCTGGTCCCAGCGGGTTATTAAAACAAGGTATCTGAGATAAACGGATTACTCTTTACATTCATGTTCAGTATTAAGCTCCTTTTAATTTCTTGCAGTGTAAACCTGGCAGGTTTTCCTCTTCTGAACAAATTCATACACGCACACCTTTTAGCACAACTCGAGCCAAGATGACTAAAAGAGATGTTTCAAAAGACCTCAAAAACCTTTCCAGAGGAAACAAACGTTTAGGAAAAGAAGAAAAAATTAGTATGTAGAACTTGTGGAAGGAGGGTGCCTGGAGTTGTCTCTTCCTGCCTTGGCTGATGCAAGTTTTATGTTACAGTACAAGAATGAATCATCGTTGTGTTTGTCAGCAGAAACAGGTTAGACGTGGAAGAACTCGGAAAAAAGTTTTGTTTATTGTATGAATGACAAAGAAGGCTCCCGCTGACTGAGTGATTCGATAAACTGTGGTTTAGGTATTTAAATGGCGTTTTGAGACATCTATTATTCACCACCAAAATATTAAACAGCATGGGATAATTTCAGTGCTTTGAAATGTTTTCAGAAGCATTTTTGACATGCAAATATTCAATCTTCAATATTAATGCACAGGCTTCTATGATAATGACTAGCAAGTAGTCAGTAACAACAGGGTAGCAGATACATTCACACTGTAAGTCCCACTAGCACCCCCTCCAGTCAGCTGTCGTTGCACACAGTGATTATAAGGACTGTGCAATGCTGGAAATCAAAGTGATATCTTTTCTTATTATCTTCAAGCATGTCCAGCAGGGAGACGGAGGCATGCCACAGAACTATCACATTATTTAGAATTTCTTTCCCATTCATTTTTAGTAATTGCTGAAGGTAAGATCAGGAGGAACCACAGTCAGTACAGCTGGCTACTTTAAAGACGTGATATCCTTGAAAAATATAACTGGTAAAACTAAATGGGTGTCATCAAGTCTATTTGGGTGCACTTTTTACAAAACAGACAGTGTAGTTTTTTAAATGATGTTACAATGAAGAGGACATTTTTTTTCTTCCACCTCTACAGTTCAGGAACACGGTGGGTCTGAGGCCCATCGCAGCTGTCACATGAGAGGAGGTGGAAAACACCCTGCACAGGTCACCAGTCTGTAATAGGGGTGACACAGACTGACAACCATTCAGCAAATATACAGGAAGGAACACGCACCCTGCACAGACAGGCTGTAGCTGGCTGGTGGACTGGAATCCAGGACCTTCTTATTATGAGACAACTGCCCAAACTACTATGATTGGAGACATGTTAAAAGTTGCTGAAAGTAAAGTATTGCTGGGCAGGTAAAAAAACATACTTTGCATGTAATCAGTGATACTGGAGACAGTCAGTGGACTGTTAGTAGTAGAAACGAAGCAAATTTTTTCATACTCATTATGTCAGAGGACAATATTTGAGCCGGACCTGCATGGAGTTTCCCATAAATATGGACCGTGTGTGTACGTGCTGGAGTTCTTGGCTTGTTTGTAGCTCAATGTACTGTCCTAACTGTGTGTAGGGTTTTGTGTGTGCATTTAAATTTTTGTTCTTTTGGGGGGGGTTTTTGCACATACAAGTGCAAGTTTTTTGTCCAACAGGTGATTGGTGAGAAGATGCATATATAATCATTAAAAAGACTGACTTCTGTGTATAAGTATACAAACTGAACTGTAATGGCCGATGTATTGCTATCTGCCTCTCATCCTATAGGCAGTGTGTAACGCTGCCTACAATGGTTGTTATTGTGCCTCGCTGTCAAAGACCTGATTGTCAGACAGTAGAACAACGAGTTCCCTCTATCAGGAAAAAGTCTGTGCTATGAGGCTTATAGAATAGGAAATATATTTTTGAAGGTTTTAGACAGCAGTTCATTGAACTCGCTACTAGACATGAATGTGCTGAAACGGTTTTGTTCTTTTTTCAGTTAAGAGTTTTGGTATGCCTACTTCTCATACTACAGCTACTCTATAAGCCAGTATCACGAAGTATGTGATGCTCAGCTCTGATTACTACCTTTAAATGTGAAGGACCAGGTTCTTAAATCACAAATATCTAGTGATGTATCTGCCGTATTAGACCAATAACTGCTTGAAACATTGGGTAAACAGAGCATACTACTACATAGTACTACTCGCTGCTCTATGTAGTACATTTCCAGTGTTTGGAGGGTTTTTTTACTGTTGCACAGACAGTTTGCCATTTAGGACACAGTTTTATGATAATGGCCCAGATGGCTGTAGATGGCTGTAACCGAGTAGTGAATAGAGTGTATTGACACCACACAGTCTGATACTGAAAGAGACTACAGTTGACGAAAAAGACTGTTGACCTCCAGGATAAAAGCATGAAAGACATAACGACAAAAGTCTTTTAGACAAAGAGCTTTTTTTTAAAAACAATTTCACTTAAACTTCTGCTGTGAGTGCGCTGACGCTGATTACATTACTCTGTTTGTGTGGGCAGAGCAAAGTGGAGGGGTCAGTGGGGATTTTTGAAATGAATGATTGTGATATGGACATAATTTTGTTTATACATCACATAGATGGAAACAAAGCCGTGTGTGTGTGTGTGTGTGTGTGTGTGTGTGTGTGTGTGTGTGTGTATGTGTGTGTGTGTGTGTGTGTGTGTGTGTTCACATTGTCTTGAGCAGGACAAAGTTGACACTTCTGCTGGCTCATAGATGATGTTAGCTGCTCCAGGGGCAGTATACCTGCTATGTTTCATATGCAACTACAGCTTTCCCACCTACACGTTATCCCACTCTCTGCTGCTCGCCCAGCAGCCGAGGGTAGATTTTGTGTGTGATTTTGAATCAGAACAGTGATCTGCAGTGTGGCTATGCAGTCAAAGAAAGAATGTTCCTGTTTCAAACCTGCTGGCTAACGCGGGCCTCTCTGTGTGGAGTTTGCATGTTGTGATGTTGAACGTAGGTGTCAGTGTGAGCATAAATGGTTGTCCATCTCTTTGTATTTTCCATGTTATAGACTGCAGACCCATCCAGGGTGTTTCCTGTTTCTTGTCCCATGGCAGCTGGGATATGCTACCCTCAAATGTATAAGCAGTGAAGAAAATGGTTGAATAATGAGTTCTTTCTCTTAATTTAATTTACGCTTGCAGTAAATTAGAAAGAACTCCCAATCTGTTTGGCTGAATGTAGGTTTTGGGTTTAACCTCCTGAGACCTGAACTCTATCATGGCATGTGTTTTTTAATTCTCTTTGCTTTTTGGGCTGATTGGCACCTGATGAATGTAAAAACAAAGAATTGTTTTTTAATGTGAACATGTGAACATGGTTGAAAATTGGTGTGATCTTGTGACCTTTGCCCTAAGCCTTGACGAATCTTTTCATTGACGTATTTGAAAATCTCTGAAAGAGTGCTTTCATTATAGAGATAGTTGTACTTGTGCTGACTTCTTACCTTGCATCTTAGAAGAGGATCGGTTTTTTTCCGGTGTAGGAATTGCTCAAGGATACATGGAGAATGTATGCCTTCACAGAAAGCTTCTCTATGGGTGTGTCCCCAGATGATTTATTGTCTATGGAAACCGACAGTCTTACAAACTTTATTACTTTATTATTACAGGTTTATTACTTTCAGTCCAGGGTGTCCAAGAGGCCGTTCAAGGAAGGAATGGTAGACTGACTCCTGGTCCAGATCTCTTGGAAGCCACTCCAACTAAAAATATTAAATCCACAGCCATGTGGAACTCCTGATCTAGTTTTGAATTGACATTTTGTAGTGCTAAACAAACATTATTAGTAAAAGTTATGATAGTTTCCATATGCCTGTCCTGTACTTTTTCACCTATAAAGATATAGAATGAAATTCTTTTTTCAAAAACAGTTCTTGATCGATGGTAAAAATAAATAAATTAAAATATTCCCATTATTTTGCTCTTTTTTTCTTTCCCCATCTCCATCTCACTCTATCCTTAACCTCATCTTCTGTCTCATTTTCATTACATCCACTAACCTTCTCTTTTCCTCCTGCCTGGCAGCTTCATCATCCACTGTCTGGTATAGCCACCCTCCCCCTTCTGCACATCTCCATACCACCTCAGCCTTGTTTCTAACTTTGTCTACAAAAAGCTGAACCTGAGCTGTCCCTCTGTTTTACTATTTTCTATCCTGTCCCCAAATCTGTATACTCCTAGTGCCTTTCCCAAGCCTGAATAAATGGGGAGGGTTGTGACAGAAGGGGATGTGGCATCAGATCTTTGCCAGGTCAGACGTGGATCAAAAAGGAAAGTAGTTTGTCTCTGTGTCCTTTATTCCGAATTTATATTTTTTTCAATAATGGAAAAACATTCTTTAGAGGCAGGGAAGTGCCTGCAGACAATTGGAACATCTTTTCAGATTTTTGGATTATAAAGGGTTAATTGATTGTCACATCCACTGAAATACATTCATGTTAGTCATTAGCTCTTTAAGGCTGGGTGCCAAAGAAATGCCAATCTGACAGTAAAGACAGTAAAGCTATGGCATGTTCCCTAGCGCCTGTGCATGAGCATACCAGAGCACTGACACGCTTTCTCAGCCTGGGAGTAAGGACACTGGGAGGGCTTATTTGCATGATAAGAGCTCCTCAGGCCAATAGACTGAGTGGACAGAGGAAATATCATGATTCAGCAGGAAGTGACGTGTCGGGTTACACACTCCGCCCTCTTTTCCACA
Organism: Haplochromis burtoni; assembly: GCF_018398535.1. NCBI lineage: Eukaryota > Metazoa > Chordata > Actinopteri > Cichliformes > Cichlidae > Haplochromis > Haplochromis burtoni. The sequence goes on along the minus strand of NW_024582530.1, from coordinate 687,633 downwards.
GCAAAGACAGAGATCAAGGCAGAAAGGGGACGAGGAGGGTACAAGTAAATGAGGCAGGCAGCGGTCTCATTCTTGCTGTGTGAGATCACACAGGGGCATTATGTGGAGATCTGCTTGACTGTTGAAAACAAGACTGGACAAGACAAAAGAAGAGATACGGAGAAGGAAAATAACAGGGAGGGTTGGGAGAAGGACATAGGAAGGAAGGAGGGTGAAGGAGGGGACTTGGAGGAGTTTGGAGATCTTTTGGATCTTGTTGCACAGAGTCTCACAGGGCTGAGCTAAAGCCCTGCCTTGGAGTTAGCACAGCTGCCTTGCTTGGGACAAAATGAACTATCTGGTGAGTGTGTATGAGAGTTTGTTTTCATTCAGAATCACAGCCCATACAGCATGCTGCCTCTTTAAGGTGATCCTTTTTTTCTAGCGTTTGTCTTACTCCTTTAGTTTCAGTGGTTAAGTGTGTTTTAGCAGAGCATGCTATACCCCAGCTGTGAAAGCACTGTGAAGGAGAGAGAGCGAGACTGGATTTAACATTTCTTCAGTGGACCTACCTTTTGTTGGCTCTCAGCAGGGTGTGTGTGTGTGTGTCTGTGTGTGTGCACGTCTGTGTGTACACAGCAACATTTCAGGCATGCCATTGCATAAATAAACCTTGTAAGTTATGTGCTTTAAGAAAAAAAATATCCAAAGTAAGTGAAATTTCACACTTCTAAGTTGGATTGCTGAATATGTATTTCAAAGTATAGCAAAACATAAGTCACTAATGCTTATAGTTGTTAAAGATACAAAGCTACTGGTTCTTTTAATCTTTTTTCTTTGAGTGCGTTTTTGGACAGAATCAGAGAGCACACAGAGCCGCCATATTCACCACATTTAGCTGTTTGGTTTTTCCACTATCCTTTCCACTTACAGCCAGAAGCACAGGCTTATGTTGAAACAGAAGCCCCAGTGGACCTAGAAGGAGATTTTGGGGGGCTTTGCGACTGAAAAGAAAGAGAAAAAAGAAGAAAAAAAGGTCAGAGAGATGTGGTCTGTTGTTTTTCTTACTCAGAGGGAGAAATGTAGGTCTTATGGCCAACAGACAGTCAAAGGCGATCCCTTGGTTGAGTTAAGTGAGCAGAAATCAAGGCAGAACAGGATGCCATGTGCTGATACAGAACATGACAAAGATTTAGCTCAAACAATGGGGACTTGATGACTGGAGAGACAGAATTATGGTTTGATAGGGAGGGGGGGATTTGTTTGATAGAAAGAAAAAGACTGCTCCTTCCTTGCTATTGTTTCTGAATGTTGGCTCAACACTTAGTCTGTGTGTGTGTGTGTGTGTGTGTGTGTGTGTGTGTGTGTGTGTGTGTGTGTGTGTGTGTGTAGCAAGTACACAGTAAGGAATGTTGCACATAGTTAAATACTGTAGAGCAGATTGCTGTGTTTGTAACGAGTAATTACCTGCCAGTAATTTGTGTGTAATCAATATGAAATAAGATTCCAGTGTCGTGTGATTTAGATGTAAGTCTCTCAGACCTTTTCCACTGACTCCACGAGCCTGCCCTGTCCTGTTAGTGTGTGCGTGTGTGCTTTAACATATTCACTTTTAGTGAAAAATAAGGGCTGGAGAAAAACTGCATTAGCATGAGCTAACCAGCAACCACAACAAGATGAAGATGTGTTTAAGCATATAGCCCTCTTGGACTGTATACTGGAAAGCAGCCTTTCTGTGCTTTCAGATATATCACACAGTTAAGTATATAAGGAACCACAAAATCACAAGTGGTATATTTAGTGCAACCAATCAGTGATTAAATGGATAAGGAATAATGAAATGTTTGGAGTCGCTCTGAGACCACAGCATTTATTAAAGTCCAAGAATACAGTCTCTTCCTAATGAAATAAAACATCATAGTTTTTGAATCAGTTACGCAGATTATTTAGGTTTTGATACTATTTTGATACTAAATGAAAAATGCATAAATGGCTGGTTAAGTATTAAACAATTGATGGATTACGCCTTTTATTACTTCATAAATATCATTAGTAAGACTGTGTTTATTTTTATAACAGTTATATTTCAGTTTAAACATAATCTACCATGTAAAAAAGTTTGAAATAGGATTTAAAAACATATTAATGCGTCATCGTTTACCAGAATTTGGTGCATATGGTGGATTGTCAGAAAGGTTAGCGAACACTTAAAGCTCATAAATGTCTTTAGAGATTATAAAGTTTGTTTTATTTTGATGCTAAGATTTTCACTGGGAGTGGGCAGAAAGGAGAGGATTAGAAACGAGTGCGTCAGACGGACGGCTCCGTTGGAGTAATTTGAAGACAAGGCTGAGGTGGTTTGGGCATGTGCAGAGGAGGGAGAGTGGGCACACTGGTCAAATGATGATGAAGAGGGTGCTGCCAGGGAGGAGGAAAAGAGGAAGGCCTCAGAGGAGGTTCATGGATGTAGTGAAGGAGGACATGCAGACAGATGGTGTGACAGCGAGGGATGAGTTGGAGGCAGAGGGACTGCTGGAAATACTTAATGTGGTTGAGGTGCGAGAACCTCCTGTATAAAACATGCAGCAGGAAACAAATGTTTCACCCACTGTCCAGTGATTAATATTAGCAGTGATTTCTGAACATCCTCAGCAATCCCTCACCTGATGGACTTAGAGAACAGTGGAAAGTGGCTGAGTGAACACAGGAGATGGATATTGCTGTTCCACCCCCACTCCCAACTGCAAGTATAAAGATAGTATTATAGTGCAGGATGATACGGAGATGCTCTATTATCATCATGATTAATATTACAAGTGTAAGGCACTATATTTGTCACTGATGCCTCACAGCAAGAAAGTTTAAGTTCAAACCTCCAACCTGGTGGTCTGGCTTCCACCCACAGTCCAAACACCTGTATGTCAGCTTAACTGGTCATTTCAAGCTGGCCTTAAGTGTGGAAGTGAGAGCTGTCTGCATGCCTTAGTCCTTCCTCACCCAGTGCAACAATGCGGCGTAGTAATGTGTGGATGGTGCTGTATGTCACATGTTATTCATTACAACTGTATTAAAACTCAATTTACCCTTATGGATTGAAATATACATATAAACATATAATGATCACTATTAAGATTTGCCAGAGATCTTTACTGAGTCAGCCCACACCTCTGTCAGTGTATTCTGCCCTTACTGATTGAGTCATCCAGGCCTGACTTACAGCAAGAATTTCCCTCTGTCTCCTACATGACGCTTGACACATACAGCAACACCATCTCTGTCTTAAGCATACCCAGCATCTTTTGACTTTTGGTGATTAGGTGTCCACCCTCATTTACCAAATCTCACATAGACTGAGCCAACAAACACAGCAGTCTTTAGTGCTGTGCTGGATAGATGCTATCTTGTATTTGTAATAAGTCGAGGGTTGAATCCGTGTCACTGAGGTGCTGCCCATACACCAGCCAAGCAGATCCCTTCTTCTCATGGAACCTATTGTGCCTGAAGACACCGTCCTGTATAAGGGAAATACGTCAAATAATCACAGTCAGAAGTCACACTGTGTTAGCTATGTACCCAGTTGTGGCTGGTCTGTATATGTATTGGTAGGAGTTTCTCTTTCAGATTGCAAAAATTGGGCCGATTGCACTAAATTGAACTGGAAAAAAGCAATTCTTCATTTGGGTCCAGCATCACTGTGATAGTTGCGGCTAGGATTGTCAGTCTGTTTGGAGTTCTGTGCGAGATGATATCAGAATTAGCACATATTGGCATGGGTGGGCTGCTCTAAACTTTGAGTGCAGTACCAAAGCTTTGGCCACGTCCTGCAACTCTTGACTTAGACCTCACTCCAAATGTTTAACATAGTTCTAGTCTTAAGTAATACTAGTATTTTGATGAAAACTAACCTGAGGTGATTTATACTTTGTATTAAAGCATATCCTCTGGATGCATTTTGTGACAGTAACTAAACATCAGATGAGTCCTCCAGGTTGATGAGGTCTGAGGTGCTGATATTCAGCCCCTGGTTTAGTCTTTCTGTATCACAGTCAAGTGAAGTAACAAAAATAACTGTTGCTGACAAAAATAATTCCACACCAGGAAACAAAATAACATTTTTACTAGTTAATATTTTGCTGACTGTCTGTCTGTTTAATTTGATCTGTGTGGTTCAGAGCAGCAGAAATCACTTTATATACTACATACATCACTGGAAATGAATCAAGAAACTGACTCAGTTCTGGAAACTGGTGACGTGATATTACCAACAGTGTGTATGCCCAGAATAATCTGAGTAAGATTTAAGTCCTCTCGGCATGCTTGGTTAATCCTGTATTAGCTCTGTAGATTACTGAGGAATGTTGATGTGCACATTTTATTTTTGAAAACAGAACAATGTGAATTCTGTCGGATGGTGTGAAAACACTTATTACAAGAATATTTTGGCATAATATTAGCAGGCAACAATGCTAACCAGAGCACCACAGCCATGCCAGGACTGGGCTTAAGATCGAGTCATTGTGGTCTGTCTGAGTACACCTTCTTTAAATACTTGTCGTGTTGGTTGGAGCTGTGTTTGGACCATTGTTCTGTTGAAGAAAAACTTGACTTTAGTCAAGTGACTTGAACATTACACTGGAAGAACTCATTTCTGAACCTTTCTTCCTGTCTCCCAATACCAAAGCACTTTCAAAAGCAAATGGATGGATGGATCATGAAACAGCCATAAACATATTAGTCTTTTCTCTGAAGTTGGGTATTTTAACGATTGATGGAGATGGTTGCCTCGATTGGCACAGGTTTTTGCACTTACTGATTAACTTTATTTTCTCGGTTGGAGAAGAAAGTGCTTTTTTTATGTTGAGTTAATATATACCTGCATGTCTACCCTTGGTTTCACTTTACAGTAGAGTGCAGTTAGAGGACAGTCAACAAGCTATGAATTACTGAATGTTTTGACTGTGCTGCTGGGTGCAGAGTCTTCCATAACATATGTGAGTGATTAAGCTGTGACATCAGCACGGCGCTGTAACCATTTGTACTTGCACTCCTTTACTATATCTGTTGCTTCTCAGAAAAGTTCACCGCCTTCAAACAGTCAAAATAGAAGTCGAGATATCATTTTTGGTAAATCCTGCTGTGCACATGGATGAAAGGGATTGCATAAATTTCCAGTTATTATTAGTATTTTAAACCAAATACTTTTGGTTGATGTTTCTGTGGCATTTCTGGGGAGAGTTTTTCTTTTTTCTTAAATTTCAGTTTTTTAAGATGATATTCCAATTTACTCCATGACTGCGATGTCTTGAGTGATGAAATGCAGTGTGTACACACACACATTCCTCTACTGTATATTCTTAACATATCATAGACTAAGTCACACTTACAACTTACTCTCTTCTATAGACAGAATTAAGAATTTACCTGATTTTTTTTTAAAACACAAACATCAAAAACACTACTGGTATGAACTTTAGTTCAGTTAAATCTCTTCAGTAGTAACACACTCCACGTGACTTCTGACTTTCAGATTCTTGCAACCTCGGTTTCTCACTGTTGTGTACAAAGAGGAGCTGTTTTCAGCCAACCAGCTATCTGTTATGAATAGTCTGCCAGCTATTTAAAAGTTCCTACCAAGATCATCTGTCATCAGGTTAAGCAATATCTGGCCACACCTGTGTGAGCCTGTCCTGTTCTCCAGGCTACGAAATCACTGCTGTTGTTTCTGTTGTTAGTCATAGCCTGAAGGCAGACATTCTTCACTTGCTAAAGCAGAAGCCTGCTCTAGAAAGCAGCCGGGGCTGCTTGGAAATCCACCTTTTGTTGTACTCAGACTGAATAGATTATTAAATTGGCATATTTAAGGGCACACCCCAGAAATCAAAAGATTTACTGAGGACTTCCCAAAAATGTAATTTACATGACACGGATGACTGTGAGGCTTAACAGAGGTCTCCCAGAAACACTAAAAACATCATGCTCCTGTTTTCACAGGGTTAATTGATCTCAGTGCATAAAATCAGTGGAGAGTTCCTTTTTACGCAGTATCCTTTTTTTTAAGCATCCTTCTTTTCAGATTCTTTAATCTTTAGTGTTTAGTGATAAGCACAGCCGGTTCCATGTCAAATATAAGAGAACTCGGCGTTTACTCCAAAAAACATATTTGGCACATCGAACACTACGGCTCCTCACTAAAATGAAATAATATACAGTTTAACACATTACTGCAAGAGGAGTAATTCACAGCTTTATGGCAGATGACTCAAATATAGAGCCTTTTCCTTTTGCTTTGGGGCTGTGCACACGTTGTAAACATCACTGCCCTGCAAGACACACTTTCCAGCTTCATCTAGATGTTCAGCTGGCTGGTGGGGTATTTTTTTCTGCTGGTACAAATCACCCGTGTACGCACAACTATTTCTCAATAATAGTTTGACATGCCAAGACAGGAAAGAAGGAATGGGGGAGGGAAGGCCAGACTGACGGTGGAAGAGAGGAAGGAAAGAAGCAGATGTTTGGAGCGAGAGATAGACGGGCAGAAAGAGAGACAGCAAGAGGAAGCCGTGTGGGAGAAGAGAGAAACGGTCAAAGAAAGGAAAATAGGATTGCTCTGCTGTTTTTTGTTGCTTTGTCAACTTCAGGATGAAATGCAGTGTGGCTGCTGTGCCGCGGGAATGTGAGGTAACAGAGGAGTTGTGTGTTTGTATGTGGAGGCTGTGGAATGCTGTCTTAAGTGGGACTCTGTGTGCGTGAGTTTGTGTCGGGGGCGGGGACAGGGGGGGTGTAAGGACAGTTTGTTGGCAGGTTCTTGCTTGCTTCACCGATAACAGGCATATACACAAAAAACAAACAAACAAACAAAAAAATCCCAAATGTGCTTTGGCTATAGAACCACACACAAAACTCACCAAAGTCAAAACACAGTTAGTGGAGTTTGCATAGTTAACAGTAGATCGTCCTTCCATGACCCTCATGCATTGCAGGACCACACTGTCATTTCCTTACCACATACATGCCTGTGTCATTTCTTTGAGATTTAAAAAAGTTCTAATTTGCTAGTCGTTTGGTCAGGACAGCATGAGGCAGATGCAGCCAAAAGGACTAATTTATAAAGGACTTATAAATTAGTGAAAGGACAGTGGTGCAATGATCCCCAAAGGCTGCACAGGGCAGCAGTGGGAAGGAAATACTTCGTATCAAAGAGACACTTAGCACAAGCAGGGGAGGAGGGGCAGCCGCCTGTGAGCACCTGGGCTGTGAGGGCAAACAGAAAGACAGAAAGGGAGTAGAAAGATAGAAAATGACAACCACGGCTAAACAAGGTACAGTTCAATTCAGTTTCCTTTTTATAGCGCCAAATCACAACAGCAGTCGCCTCAGAACTTATTATTACAATAATACAGAGGAGCACTTTGGTGACAGTGGGAAGGAAAAAAATCCCCTTCAACCGGAAGAAACCTCCAGCCGAGTCAAGTCAGGGAGGGGGTGAGGTGAGGGAGACAAAATACGTGCTGTCGAAGAGAGCCAGTGAGTAATAACTAACAGTTAAATGTATAAACACACGGTGAGTGAAAAGGGGTGAGAAAATGAGAAACACTCAGTGCAACATTGGAAGCTCCCAGCAGCCTAAGTCTATTGCAGCTTAACTATGGGAGGATTCAGGATCACCTAATCCAGCTCTAACTATATGCTTTATCAAAAAGGAGAGTCTTGTCCCTTAACTTTAAGTAAGGGAGTCAATGAAGAGAAGACAATATAGGAGAAATCTGCTCTCTCTTTCTAGTCCCTGTCAGGACTCTTGCTGCAGGATTTTAGATCAACTGAAGGCTTTTCAGGGAGTTTTTAGGATGATGAATTACAGGAGTCCAGTCTAGAAGTAATAAATGCATGAACTGGTTTTTCAGTATCACTCTGAGACAGGATGTTTTTAATTTTAGAGATGTTACACAAATGGAAAAAAGCAGTTCTACATATTTGTTTAATATGCATATTTAAGGACATATCCTTGTCAAGAACGACTCCCAGTTTTCCTCACAGTGTTACTGGAGGCGAAGGTTATGCCATCCAGAGTAAGAATCTGGTTAGATACCATGTTTCTAAGATTTTCAGGGCCGAGTACAATAACCTCAATTATACTTGAATTTAGAAGCAGAAAGTTAGAAAGTTAGCGGCCATCCAGGTCTTTGTGTCTTTAAAACATCCCTGCAGTTGAACTAATTGCTGAGTGTTATCTGGCTTCATGGACATATGCAGTGGGTCATCTTTACAACAGTGAAAATGTATGCTATGCCTAAACAGAATCAGTCCTAGCACTGAACCCTGTAGAACTCCATAATTAAACTTCATGTGTGAAGAGGACTCTCCATTTGCACAAACAAATTGGAGTCTGTTAGATAGGATTCAATCCACTGCAGTGCAGTAGCTTTAATACTTACAGCACGCTGTGATAAAATATGTGGTCAACAGTATCGAACGCTGCACTGAGGTCTAGCAGGACAAGCACAGAGATGAGTCCACTGTCAGAGGCCATTAGAAGATCATTTGTAACCTTCACTAAAGCTGTGCTGTGATGAGCTCTGAAACCTGACTGAAACTCTTCAAATAAACCATTCCTCTGCAGATGATCAGTTAGCTGTTTGACAACTACTCTTTCAAGGATTGTTGAGATGACAGAAAGGTTGGAGATTGGCCTATAATTAGCTAAGACAGCTGGGTCAAGTGATGGCTTTTTAAGTAACTGTTGAACTACTGCCAGCTTGAAGGCCCGTGGTATGGAAAAATTGAAGGTAGTTGTACATAATGGTATGTCTGTGAGATGGTTATGAGTAATTTTTTCTCTGATGGTTAAATTTTAATTGGTAATAAATAAATGAAATATTTACTAGTTAAGGTCAAATGGAATGTTTCACTCAACTCAGCTCAGACTTTTTGTCAGCCTGTGCTGAAGAGAAACCGAGGGTTTCTGGGGAGAAAACAGGAAGGTTAACTCGCCTTGCTGAGCCTCAGGTTTCGAATCCACAATCTGCCTGAACCTTTCTGTGTGGAGTTTGCATGTTCTCCCTGTGTCCATGTCCCCACTCTCACCTTATGGCCGATTGGACTGACTCCAGCCTTCCTGCGACCATGAATAACCATGAATTCGATAAATGGGTGAAAATAGACGGATGAATAGTACTGTAGGTAATTTATTTGCCAAGGCTGCAGTTCTTCTGGAACCGCATGCCCACAAATGTTCCAGTTCATCCTTAAGAATAACAAGCACCCAAAAAGCTAATGTAGCTGTCATGGAAGCTCTGCTCTGACCTGTTGATAAGAAAAGAGTCAAAGTAAGAGTCGGCTATAGAAGTACTTAGCATTCGAGGTGAAAGATCAAGGGCTGATAGAGTTGGGTCTGCGATTTGTTTGACACAGACAGTTTTTGTAGTTTTGCCCCTGTACACCCACACGGTGGATTTGCAGTTAGTCAATATGTGACTGAAGTGCAGACTTTCAACTATAATCCGAATGGTTTGACAAAATGTTTTCATTCACTACTCAGGAACTGAAGCTAGTTACATACACAGTGGCTCTAAATTAACTGGACTTGCCTGACAAGCAGTTTTATGGCTGTGTGAGGCCAGTTTTCTTCTTATTTCATGTCAAATGAAGCAGCGATAACTGAAGCTGATTTGCTATAAGAGTGAGAAAAGCAATCTTATTCTTTTTAAGAATCTACATAAACACCTGGCTCTGTTAACCCTTGTACATGTGGAAAGCACAAGATGATCAACAAAGCTAAGAAACAATTCCTGAAAAGCATCTAATCATTATTGTCAGACTAATCCAAAATGAATCCCTTTAACCAGCTGACCTGCCAATGGGACAAAATGTTATTCAGCAATTTATTGAAGAACTTAATTCTAAAAATACCCAAATTTGTATTTCCATTAAGTGCTATCCTTGTGCATGTTCACATTTAAATCACTACAAACAAACAAACAAACAAACAAACAAACAAACAAACAAACAAACAAACAAACAAACAAACAAACAAACAAACAAACAAAAACTACGATCAAATTTGAAATGAAACCAAAACATGCTGAAGGGTAAAATCCAAGTAACATTCCCGCTCCTATTCTCTTCTGTCAGGTGGAGTCATGTACAGAGACAAACTTGCAAATGTTTTATCACCATCTTTACACACACACATACAAACACAAAACAAAGACACACAAAAACACAAAAGAAACAAAAGAAAGACTCATGCTAATAAATGGTCTCTAGAAACTAACTAAATGTTAGTTACATTTTTGGGAAGTCCTCTGTAAATCCTTCGATTTCTGGGGTGTGCCCTTAAATATGCCAATTTAATACATTCAGTCTGACCGAATACAAAGAAAAGTTGATTTTCAGCCGTCTGCTTTCTGTCTCTGTGGGGACACATAGGTTTCCTAGCCTCTGAGCCTAATCTTAAACATCATAACTAACATACTATATTTCTAATCTCATCTCTCAGATTACCACGTAGAGTTCGTGGCTTTCTGGAACTGCTCTTTTGTGTGTGT
>NW_024582530.1:662347-677070 GCF_018398535.1 Haplochromis burtoni | reverse complement strand
TGTGTGTGTGTGTGTGTGTGTGTGTGTGTGTGTGTGTGTGTGTGTGTGTGTGTGTGTGTGTGTGTGTGTGTCAGAGGAGCCATTACTTAAAAAGACACATGAAAACGTAGCAATGAAAAGGCATGAGTGTTTGTTTTTGTGGCTGTTCTCAGTACAAATGTATCTGTAGCCATTTTTCTTTGGGGAGATGAAGATTCAAATCAAACATACTATTTACTAAGATTTGAAGCTAACGATTTATAGCTGTTTGTGTGTTAACACAGAAAAAGAAGCAAGTCTTAACTTGGATGCAATGGTTAGAACTACCACGTAATGACTGAGGGGGAGGGCGCATAGCTCTGAGCGCAGTACTGTGAGGGAGTAAGGGCACACTGTGTAGTGCAATTAAATCAAGCTCTTGGTGTGGTTGGTTTGTGCAGATGTGAATATGGCATGTGTAGTGATCCAGAGTACACAAACAAGAACAACTGATCTGCTTTATAGAACTTGAGCTGCCCAGACAAATACAGATGTTAGGGCTAAATTCTCTGTGTCACTAAATGGCAAATGGTCTGTATCACTAGTGCAGAACAAAGCACGCTCTCCTATATTTACTTGATGTTGTTGTTGATTTTGCTAAACACACATCTGGCCAATAGACTGAAAGTTCTCATGTAGATTGTACTCATGCATTTCAATATATATTCCTCTAGACTGTATATATCTCTTCTGTTTGCTATTTATTCCTGGCAAATAGCAAACATATAGCAAACATGTAGCAAACATATATCTCTATACTGTTTACATTTTATGCTCATACTATATATATGTATATGTTTTTCTTTTACTCCTGCACAGTTGGCGTGGAGCACCCATTATTTACATGTACAAGGACAATAAAGGGCTATTTTATTCTATATTCTATTCTATTAATAGAGAGCCAATGTTGTAACTTTAACTTTCACATACGTAAGCAAAAACAAAACAAAAATAATGACATTACTTCACCTAGCTCTCACCTATCCTGAGTCAGAAAAGGGTTTGAGAGTTTTTTCTCGGTTAGCTGGACATTGTTGACCTTTTGCTGCTGGGCTTTATCCCCTGCTGTCTGGATAATGTGATTAGTTCCCACTGTGTTCTTATTTCTCCACACTCACAGACTGCCCTGCAGAGTGCATGTACAAGTGTCTACTTGATAGCTTTCTCACAATTATTAGCAGACAAGGGTGTTCGAGGCTTTACAAAATGTAATTAAGCACTAAAGTGTAACTGTCAGAAGGTAGTTCTCTTCACTCTGACCATGCTTCACTCCGGCCAGTGTTTGAGTGCTTCACCCTTTTTCTTTTTTTGCAAAGACCTGGTGGTTACCCCTCCTGATCAAGCTAAGCCAGCAGCATTCAGAATACTTGAGGCGTGTCATTGCTGCTGGGCGACGCACTGTTGCGTTACTGTTGTGCATACAGGTTTATCTCCCAGTCGTCTGTGCAAAATGCAAAATGGAAACCATGATGGTATAATGGTTTCCATTTTGGGGCGTAGAAGACAACGGACTCGTATATTCCATTTCCCCTCTCTGTGTACAAAACAGTTAGGTTGACAAGTATTGGGGACAAAGACACAATTTTTGTAATTTTATCTCTATGTGAATTTCCCATCTCTGAGACTAATAGAGGCTATCTTATCTGAGCTTAGCTTATCTGAGCTTAGCTTAGCTTAGTTTATAAACAAAACACACTGGATTTGAAATCAAGCAATCATGATGTCATTAACATGCAAAGTTTTGTCTTTAATTCAAGTGGTTTAACAAAGTTTTTCATTCAATTTTGGGAGTTAGAAACATTTTTATACGTAGTGCCTACTTTCATTGACCTGCAGTTTCATGACCAGGTGAGGCCTGTTTGTAACATGACAGATTAAGCAGATGAATGATCTGGAGTTGATTCGAAGTTTTGATCTCGATGCAAGCGGCGACTGAAAAACTAGTAGCTAGTGGCCAAGTTATCAATCCTTGTACATTCTTAAAAAGTAGGAATGTACTGCTGGTGGTCTGGATGATCCATACCTAAAGCATCACACAGAAGAGAAATCACTTAAGACTGGATCTCAATGAATGAAATATTCAAATCTTAGTAATTGTGGAGAATAAAATGATTTAAGAACAAAGGACTGATCAGGTGGTACTGTGGGGCAGAGCTGTGGCCAAGCTGAGTTACAAGTTTAATGGTGACACAGTGAATTCAGTGAATGAATCTTAGCATCATCAGCTTAAATGCAAAGTCACGCACACCCCCAGTCTTATAAATACAAACACTGTACAGTGAATCAAAGATGAGAATGCCTTAAAACATACAGGACATCACTTCTCCAATGAATAAAATAACTGTGGTCAACAAGCTCTCTTGAAGTATTGAACTGTTAAATTCGGCAAATTGAACATAATAACATAATAGCAAATATATCATAATATCCTGCTCTATCAGAGTTGTGACAATTGAACCCGAGACTATCCAGTGTCACACAGTTAAGCTGTTCAGTTAATCAGAGTGCATCATTCTTTACAGTGAACCTCCAACAGCCACGTCAAGGAGCAACAGTGAGGGGGCAGTTTGAAATAAGAACACAAATAATGTCATAATATCTTTGAGGAAAGAGCGGGTTAATAAAACAGTTAATCGTCTTTGTATCACAGCAGTCATGTAGGTTAGTGCAGTTTAAAGTCCTTCACGGGTGATCGGCAAGCCGATGATAAACCAGCACAAAATGTAATAAAATATTAAGCACGACAGCAGAGCAGGAGGTAGAGGATCGATGCCTGCAGTGCAGGAGCTGCAACAGACTGGTGACCAGTGCATGATGTAGCCTGCCTCCCATTATATGACAACTAGGATAGGCCCCCACATATCCCAGAACAGAACTGGATAAGTACTAATAATTAAATCCACCAGTAAAATATATTGAAAAGAGAAAAAAAAATCATTAGATTTCAAGTGTGTCAAGTGTGTTTCTCTGTTGTTAAGAGCCTCATCTAAGGCACTGAGTACACGTCCAATGCAGGAGAAGGAAAGTCCAACCATAAATCCGACTGCCAGCGACATGGCCTCATTTAAACACACACTGTTATGTGGTCAGGGTGGACTGTGTGTGTGCGTGTGTGTGTGTGTGTGTGTGTGTGTGGTTGGCCTTCAGCCAGCACAGGTTGTTTCAGTGTATGATAGCTGGGGTGGGACTCAGACAGAGGGAGGAGGAGCGGGTCGACGTCAGACTGAACGACAAACATTGGTTTCGAAGGGGGAGGTGTTTCTGTTTGCACACTGACTGTTCTCACAGTTGTGTGTGTGTGTGTGTGTGTGTGTGTGTGTGTGTGTGTGTGTGTGTGTGTGTGTGTGTGTGTGTGTGTGTGTGTGTATTGCCGTGTTAGTAGCATTCAGTCAAAATGGATTTTGAAATGTATAATTGGAAGCTTAAAAAAATGTAAACTACTCAGATATAATCATTTATTAAAGTCAAGGTCCACTCTCGGATGATTACTTTATTCTTATTTTTATTATTATTGTTGCTGGGCTATTGTTTATGCTTTACCACTTGCTTTGCTGTGAGTTCATAGTTGAAGACACGCAGTGACATCTGTATGTCTGCGTCTCTGATCAAGTGTGTGCAGTGGGAGACTTTACAGGCAGGCTGCTCACACACTTAGAAGTTAGGAGTGGTACTTGTGTTTCTTTGCCTTTTTTTCCATTATTTTTCTTTAATTTAATTGGGTAAGCACAACTTCTCATACCTAGACCCAGCATATATGTGAAGTTGATTTGGTTCACTAAATATTGCGAGATCTGCCTTTAAAATCCCAACTGCAGGTTGGGTCCACAGAAGCTATTAAGGTGGTTTATGGCTTTCCGTGGGTTTGTCCTGATTAAACAACAGATTTTATTTCTGATCTAAGAGTAACAATACTTCCACTTCCTTTGGCCTCACTGGCTTCATGGTAAACCACATGCAAAACAAATTACAGTATGGCTAAGTGCTGTATGGTGAACTAGCCATAGCACATCAGTTGTAGAACTGTCTGATCTATATACCAAAACAAAACATTGTTAAATAGAATAAACCTTTTTTGCATCAATAGTTAAAAATCCCTTAAAATTTATGGCTCTGCTCCACTTGTTACTGCTAAACCAACTCTTAGAACTGTTTTTAGGTGTTATTAGGTTTACATGTATTTGCTGAATTGAAATTATGACTGTGCTGTTTATGTGAACTACCTGAACAGGTGCTAAATAACATGAATGAAACTGATGAGGAGACGGTGCACACATCCCTGAAACAGTGTAACTGTGAAGAACATAGACTTTCAATAGACACTTCTGTGTTTTATATCCCTGATGTTACCAACATCAGGGATATAAATATCTTACAGTCCTGCTTTCAGGACAATAGATTTTCCCATGGCTGTATCTAAAGTAGACTTTATTTTATGTTTCCCTTTTCTCCAGAACATTTTGGCCAAGGCGTTGTATGACAATGTGGCAGAGTCTCCGGATGAGCTCTCTTTCCGTAAGGGCGACATTATGACAGTCTTGGAGCGTGACACACAGGGATTGGATGGCTGGTGGCTCTGCTCACTCCACGGTCGCCAAGGCATTGTCCCTGGCAACCGTCTCAAGATCCTGGTTGGCATGTACGACAGTAAACAGCAGCAGGCCATCCCTTCCACACCAGATCCAGCTGTTTCCTGTCCCACCTCGCAAGTCCAGAGACCCCTCCACCCTCCGAGTGCATATCCCAAACCGACACCTCCCCTGTCATCCATTGCCTCAATGTCTTCCTCCGGGTTTGCAAACAAGACCCTCCCTTCTACTCAGTACACATCCATGCACTCAGCCTACTCCACCCCTAGCCCTGCACAACCCAACCCTGACTCTGTCTACATGATGCCCCCCTCACACAGTCCCAAACCAAGCCTCCAAAGTGTGTACCAAGTTCCCTCCGGTCCAAGTGGAACTTCTACACAAGCCCAGCCAGGACCACCCAGCAAGGCCTCAGCTCAAGGTCAGAGACAGCCTGGTAAAGAGATCTATCAGGTGCCACCTTCTGTAGGTCCAGCACCAGGTCAGGCAACAGCTCCAGCCGGCCAGGATGTGTATCAGGTGCCTCCCTCCCTGGATAGGAGGAACTGGGATAGCAGCAACAAGCCACTTGGCAAGGTAAGGATGGACAAATAAGTTAATATACAAAGAAAGGAAGCTCATCATTAGACAAGGACATTAAATATCACTGACTTGAGTTCTGCATGTTTTATATGAACCACAAACAGTTAAACATTCTGCTGTCGACACTGCCTGTACAGGTGTGCCTACATTTGTGCCAAACCAAGAAGATTCTTCTTCTTCTTCTGTGCTCTGCAATAAGGTTTGCTAACTGTGTGGTCCATCTGACTGTTTAGTGGAGGTCGTTTAGTATGCTTGGGCTGATCAGACCAATTTAGTAAACTGAATGAGAATATAATTTACACCTATGATGTGTAACGGTGATGCAGTGACACTACTGACTGGCAAAATCATCTGCGTCTCCTCAAGTTTGTCAAAACAGCAACTCATCAACTTGAATTGCAGTTAGGTGGTTAGGAAGTTGCACAGAGTCAAATCTGGTGACTGAGGCTGTGGCCTGAAAACCTGAATACACTATGAGTGAGCAGAGCAGCTGACGCTTTTTGAATGTTTTTGCTATACTTATCAGGTCATTGCACTGCAACTCATAATTATTTTTGTATTTTTTTCAGTCCAAGTTGGAGGCCTATAGTGAAACTGCAGATGGACTCAAGTAGTCAAATGAAACTTCAAATGAGAAATCTAGGTTTATATTCTAAACTAGCATGAATGTTGTCTTTATTCTGATGTGATAGGAGGAAAACCTGTGTGTGTAGTGTTTTGTACCTGATGCACAGGAACACGTGTTGTCACAGAATTGAGATCTTAAGGTCTTTCAAAGTTTTTCTTTGGACATTTCCTGCTTTTTTCACTCATTTTAATTGTGGCTTATTGTTAACAGTGACCTATGAATCACCTAAGCAAAAAAAGGCAACTCATCTCACCTCAAGGGATGAACCAGTGTTGCTGCTACAGACAACCAACAGCCAATTTAAATTCTAGCTTTAGGCTCTTTGTTGTTAGCAGTAAAAAGTTGTAATTTGGTTCCATTTCTTTAGTTGAATCTACAAAAAAACACCAAAGGTATGGTTTGTAGTGTTTGCTTTAACATTTTGACAAAACTAGAAGAGTGAAGAACAAAATAAGAAGTTTCAGACCTAAAAAACTTTTTACAGCAGACAAACAGTATCTGAAAGTCGTGTTCTTAAGAAGCAGGAAAAATCCAGACACAAGAAAAGGCAAAAGTATTCCAAATTACTCAAGAACTAGTCTTCAATCACTGGGAACAGGAAATGAAGTGATGAATCCAGATTAGAAATTAGATTAGATTAGAAATGAATGTTTCAAATCATAGTCACAATCATAGGAGGTCGTCAGCAGTCCAACCATGAGTGAAACGTGGTGGAGGCTCTGTCCCGGTTTTGTGCTGCCCTTTTAGCGAGTGGTGTGGGACATCTTGTCAAATTTGATGGAATTATGAAAACAGAAAAGTGCATTTTTATGCAACACGAAGAACCATCTGAAAATAATCTGATGGGCAGCAGCTTTAATTTTCAGCATGACAATGATCCCAACCACACTGACAATGCAGTAAAATCATTTGAGGAAAAAACCCAAAACAACACACGCAATGAAATTCTATCAGTCATGGATTGGCCTCCCCAGAGTCCGCAGCTCAACATTTGTGAAGCCGTGTGGAATCATCATATCATTGTTACACTTTTATCTAGTACCTCAAAAAATTAAGACTCACTCAATGTGTGGAGAAGCAATGAAATAAAATGATTATTAATAATGCAGCTCAGATGTTGTGGTTGGATGACTGTGCATTTTACTGCACCAGCAAATGACAGGCTACTGTTTGTCTACTCTGGGGAGCACCCAGGACAGTGTGCATGCATGCATGCATGCATGCGTGCAAAGGTCCAGCTGCTCCCCTGCTTTTTAACACATGGATTCATCTGTGGTCCTGTGCCTGTCTGTAACTGCTTTATAATTAATGAATATGCAGGACTAAACTGCATTTAGCAGGAAAAAAGCTCTTTGTTCAGTTCAGGGAAATGTTGTACTGTGTTCTTAATGTCCTACTAAGAGTTCAGTACTTTTCTTCATGAATACACAGTCATAGAAAATCCTCACAAACAGCAGTCTAGGACCCAACAACTTGATATGATCTTTCACAACAAGGTCAGACAATGCATGATCCACCCAGCAAGTTAATATCAAGTTAATATAAATGACCTTAAATATCAGTGAAGTCAAAAGTGTTTCGAATAGGTGTACCTAATTAAAGTTTGTGTAGGCTTTAATAACAGAAGCAAGGCATAATATTATATTAATATTATCTACCACACAATTAACCAGATTCATTTGCCATTATATAAATAATGTCATATTTATATGGGAAATAAAATTGTCTTACACTTTGGTGATCATTTCCAATTTTTCAACTAGCTCTTAAACTTTGGTCTTACTTACATTTCAGTGTGCTGTAAGCTTCAAGTGGGATATGTTTGGATCAGTAAATCTTTGTCACTTCGTGCTTTGTTTCCCTTTTATGTTGTGAAGGCAGCTGAGACTTTAGAAGTCTTATTTTCTAGTGTGTGTGAAAGCAGACTGAGCTCCTATAACAACTCGATGCTGTAGATTTATGTACAAAATGTACAAAACCAGCTCTCAAAATTAGGATTTTGTGAGAGTAAAGCTTTGAATGTGAGCAAACCCCAGAGCCATGTTATGAGCGGTGCATTACTATCCAAAGTTTTGGAATGACACATTCACTTATAGCTGAAATTTTAATATAATGCACGCATTTGGCTTTGTAATATAAATAAAATTACAGCAGAAATAGAGACTGACTATAAAGTACAAAAACATTCAAACTTTATAAATTGTTAATAGGTATATGGGCAAAGACAGAAGAGTATGGACACAGCGATCCCCTTCTTTATGGACACGAAAAGTATGGCTATACTATGATTAATATGTGTGGAGGCAGGAAGTGGAAATCTAAGTATATCCTGGATCAAGGCTATCAGTTCTTTCCTGTTTTCTCCCTCTGAATCTCTTTGTACACACAGACCCAGGATATGACTTAAGAGTGTTAGACACTTCAGACGTAATAGACTGAAACTATCAGAATTAGACCAATACTGAGCTGGTATAAGCAAGGGCTATGAGTCCTGTGTTGTACTCCAGTCTTGTATGAGTTTCCAGAGACGCTGAGCACTTGTTGGCCCTTTTGCCTTCACTCTGCGGTCCATCTCATCCCAAACATCTCAACTGGATTTAGCTCAGGTGACTGTGGAGGCCATCTGGTGCAGCACTCCATCTCTCTCCTTCCTGGTCAAATAGCACTCACACAGCCTGGAGGTGTGTTTGGGGTCATTGTCTTGTTGAAAAATAAATGTTGGTCCAACTAAACGTAAACTAGACAGGTTGGCATGTTGCTGCAGGATGCTGTGGTGGCCATGTTGGTTCAGTGTGCCTTCAGTTTTGAATAAATCCCCAATAGTGTCACCAGCAAAGGTGACAATATAACCTTATTTAAAACAAAAAGAAAAAGAAAATTCCTTATACTTGGAACTGCTGGAGACTGTTGTGTATTTCTAAAGGTGCTCAAAATTTGTCGGTAACAGCCCATCCAATCCACAAATCCACACATGCAGAGAGATCAAACTACAGATGTCTTTAAACTGAGTTATGTGTTATAATGAGCAATGACACAGGGAAAATGTATTGAAGAAACAAAGGTGCAACAAAGCAGAGAAAGTCATGTCACCCACTGAAATCCATCAGTAATTAGGAAACAAACCTGCTATTTAGTGCAAATTAATATCAGCTGGTTCAGTCCCAACTGAAGGGTGTCTCTTTATTACCAAGGTGTTCAACAAGACAAGTGTGCAGAGACATTCTTGATAAAAATTAAAAAAAATCTGCTCTTCAGGCCTTAGTGCCTGACATGTGGTGCATTAATGTGGCATCAAATAATATTTTTAAAAAATGTACCAGAAATGATGTCATAACTACTCCATCCAACAATTTAAGACAATGTTACACAAATATCTGAGACAAGTGTCAGATATATATACTATTTAATGAGCAGAGTTTTGGGATATTTTTTTGCATATTGTATTGTGAATCTCTTTTCTGAGACACACAGTAACACAATGGAGAACATGGTGAGAGGCCAGGATAGATTACAGTGTGGAGCAGCTGAACATGTCCACTAGCTCAAACAGACCACACAGACTTCCATCTGGACCTTGCCCTGTTTTATCCACTACATCTTTTTAGATTCTGCAAAATAAGTGGTCATATAGATTTGAACATTTTTGATTTGAACAGTTAAAATTGCCCTGTATTTGATGCAGATACCAAGATTTCAGTCTGCTTTTCCTTCTAGCAACACACTGGTTTCTTTTTATGCAGTCTTTGCTCTTCAGCATAAAGCAAAGAGCAGGAAAGAGAGAAAAGGGAAAGAAGGAGAAGAGGAGGGAGGGGCATTGCTCGAGCAAAGGTCATCAGTTGAACAATGATTTCTGGGATGAATCATCTACATGGCACAAAAGCCTAGCTTGTATCACACATTGCCCCCTATGAGTTTATGTCCATTTAGGCATGCAAAAGAATTCCCCTTCAGTGAGTCATCATAGCTGAATTTGTGCAAAGGCATTTTATTGTTGGTCAGTGTGATCTGTGATGATGGGGACAGTGATTTAGGTGTCCATGAGGGTTTTAGGACAGTACATCTGAAAGTAGCCACTGAACAATATGAAGGAAACGTGGCAACATGCAGTATATAACTATTGTTCAGGAGTATGTTTAGGGGAAGCTGCCGACCTCTGTTGGTGCAGGGTAGATCTGCTGTTAGGTTTACTCCTGTTGACTACATAAGGAAACATCCTTTACAAGTGTAAAGCATCAGTTTTACTGTCAAGGTTCCACAGGGAGTGGACTCAAACAAAGGACCCAGTAACCTTTATTTAGATTTCCTGCTCTGGTCTAAGATATGAATGTCAAGGATAGAAAACAAAGTAAATAATCCAACTCTCCAGAAAGCTCACAGGGATGAAACACAAAGAAGAAACTCCAAACAACTAAACAAAATGTCAACAGAAGTTGGCATAGAATCTGAATATAACCAATACAGAACTATAAATATCTGTGAGACTTTTGGGAGAGGAATGTTGTCCCATTGTTAACAAGCACCTTAAGTCGACTTAAGGAAACAGCAGGGTGTCTGATTCATGTTCAAAAATGGCTTCTTCGTCTGCTTTTGTGGATGGCACAGTGAACTGTGTTCACAGGCTATGATTTCTGGAAGTGTTCCTGAGCCCATGCACTGATTTCAGTAACAGAATCATGCTTGTTTTTAATGCACTGCTGTCTGAGGGCACAAAATCATAGCATCCGGTATTGATTTTTGACCTTTTTTCCCTTGCACACAGAGATTTGTCCAGATTCCTGGAATCTTTTGATGATGTTATGTATTGTAGACGATGAGATAGTCACTGTGAGGAACATTATTCTGAAACTGTTTTACAATTTATAGATGCAGTTTTTTGCAGATTGGTGAACATCTGCCCAAATTTGTTTCTGAGGAACTTTGCATGTCTAAGATATTCTTTCATGTTACTGACGTCTTGCTAGTTAGCCTAATTAGTTGCAAAACTTCGCTCCAGCTGCTTCTTTTTAGTGCCAACTACCTTTGCAGCCTTTTGTTGCCTCCATCCCAACTTTTTTTGACATTCTGCTGCCATCAATTCAATTCAGCTAATATTTTTCATGAAATATAAAATGTTGTAGTTTAAATATTTGGTATGTTTTCTATACTCTGTTGTGAATAAAATATTGGATTTTGGGATTAGCTGATGCTGCTTTTATAGATTTCACACAGGGTCTCAACAGGTTTCAAATTGGCTTTGTAGCAGTGTCTGTTACTCAAAGTCAGTGTTCTCTAACCTTGAGTCTGCTACTGCTGTTCTTGAGTGTTTATAGTGGAGCAAATGACATTTTTTGGTTCAATGCTGATGTTTTAATTGTGCCACTTTATTCAGGCGGTATGTGTGGGGCTCGGTTTGTTCTGATATATCCAGCACATGGAAATGTTGTGGAAATAAAGAGGAACGAATGGAGGAGGGAAGGATGAAAGGACAGCAGAACGGTGCTTTTGCTGTGCTATATTGAACAGCTGTTGTGGTTTCCCAGCCTGGCTGGTTGACTCTGTAGTCAAACCACATAATACACAGTTTAAACAGGCAAACAATGGGGCACTCCGGTTCCCACGACAACTATGACTGAGCCATTGCACTGTTTTTATTGCCCCATGTGCATCTGTGTGTCGGCAGCATGTTTTGATGAGACTGAGCACCCTTTAGTGTCTGTTCATTCAGTGTAAAGAAGCAGCAAACAGACAAGGAGTTGATCTTTGTTTGTGCTGAAATATTTTTGTTATATGCATTTAAAGATTTTCATGGTCTGAACTGAATATAAATTATCTCTGGCTGTGTTATCAGATTAATGTTTGTCATACAACTACAGCTCTCGGTCATTTTTGACTGACACACCTGCCTCTGTGCTCTCTGTGCTTTTGCATTCAGGTGGTAGTTCCTACCCGTGTTGGACAGGTGTATGTGTACGACGCAGTGAAACCAGACCAGGATGAATATGACGTTCCGCCCAGACTTCAACCTCCAGCTCAGCCAGACATATATGACGTGCCGCCCACCCGGCAGCAATACAGCACACAGGTGAGGCTGCTCATTGTATGTGTGTGTTGTTGTTATCACACAGAAGCTATCACACGTTTCCAGGCAATCATCACGGTCCTTCAATTTTGCTTTAATAGGTTATTAAAATGGAATTAAACACACACACACACACACACACACCCACACACACACACACACACACACACACACACACACACACACTATAAGTCAGTATATAGAAATTCCAATGCACAGATTTTACTCCTTTATTCCTAGCAGGTCATTATTTTGTTAGCAGTACTACTACAACAGTAATACTGTTGTATTACTCACTGGTTTGGCTGGACATTCATTTGGTTTCCACAGACTCAGTAGTAACTGGTCAAACTCCTGATGGAACTGATGGACATGAGCAAATTCCCGCCCTTAAATGCTCTGCTAGGTCTTTAGCTGCAGCTGTCTTTAGTTGCTGTTGTGTGTGGGTCTCTTCATTTTTGTCTTCAGTAACAGAAAAGTTTCTCTGTTTGGCTGAAACAAGGTGACTGACTTTGCATTAATGGATTTCTTTGCCTCAACAAACTCATGAGTAACTTTTTCAGTGGCTTCCTTCACCCCACAGCTTCAAACTGCAAACAGTTACATTCTCTTGCTTTGAAATGAGCTCAGCTCAGTCTGCAGCAACTATAAGTAATTATGATGCTATTTATTTATATAATAATTATGTCTGTCGCTTCTAAATGTGTAGGTGTATGACACTCCTCCCATGGTGATGAAGGGTCCCTCTGGTGGTCAAGATATATATGACACCCCTGCAAGCAGTGAGAAGAACCCACAGCAGATGGTAAGGATTTCGATTTGGGAGTTATCATGTAATATAACCATCTTACTGTCTTTCTGTAAGTGTTTGATGCTGTGTTTGTGTGTACATGTCATAAGATATGACATAATCATTGGAAATGTACCCCCATTGCATCGACAGGGAAATCATTTTAGTAGTTTGATAACCTGTAGTAGACGTGCCGTACATTTCTGCAGTATTCAACTAAACAAAGTAGCTTGCACTTCACTCAGACTGGCTGTCAGTGCTGCAGGTAAGTGACAAGGTTCACACCTGAGCTCATTCCTGTCTGCGTGTTCAGACAGGTCGTCCTCCAGACTCTGCTCTTTACAACAGTGGTCCCTTTAAAACATAATATGGTAAATAACAGATAAAACCTGTAATATTTAAAACATAACCTTTTCAACTCATCTTTGATGGATGTCAAACTGAGTGGCACAGATTTCCCACTAGCAACTAGTTACGATTTGTTTAGGAAATGACGTCAGTGTGTCACTGAGTAGGCAAATCAGCAAATGAAGTCTAACTTAGTGAAAATAGTTCAGTTTTGCTAAAACAGTGATTGATTCTATAAATGTTTTTACGGCACTGCACTGGGTTCAGAGAATTCTTTTCTTTTTTTAAAAAAATCACAAATTGTCACCAGTGTAACTCGTTGTCTTCTGTGTTCTGTTGGCTCTTTGACTCACATTCTCCAAACTGTATTTTAACTGTGCTGACCTTTATTCCATATTGCACCACAGGTAACAATGGAACTAGTTGGAACTAGATTAGTTTGAGGAGTGCGGCTGACATGAGCGCACTTGTACCAGAAACCTTCTTCTGTTCATTTGAAAGTATGCAGAATGCTGCGATTAACAGCATATCGATAGATTTTTTTTAAAACTGCAATTTGTTGAAAGCTATTTGTTAAACATTATTCACTTCGTTATTTTTTAAAGTACTTTCCTCAAAGTGCCTAAAATGTGTTCATATTACTATATGAAATCATGCACCACGTCGCACATACCATTACAGTTGACTAATTAAATCTTTTTAATTAAATCTGTTTAAAAGTGTGATTAATACTAATCAGTGCAAGGAAGAGATGAAAGCAGTTTTATTCACACATTATAATAATAAATATGACACTTGTCTTAATGAGATCTTTATAAGATAAAGTGTTTTTACAAGACTTCTCTGTCTCTTCAGGTTTATGACTTCCCCCCGTCAGTGAGTAAGGATGTCAGTGATGTTCAACCAATCAGAGAGGAGACGTATGATGTGCCACCTCACTTTGCCAAACTAAAGCCCCAAGTCCCCATCACTCCGGGCCCGTACTTACACAACAACCTCAGCAGCAATGATGACGAACCACCAATTCCAGAGGATGTGTATGATGTCCCGCCCCCAATCCTGACTGATAAGCGTTATCATAGGGACAGGAGTGGGGCCAGTCAGGCCCCTCAGCAGATCTATGACATCCCAGCTGTACTGCGTGTTGGCCAGGATGTCTATGACTTCCCCCGGGAACGAGAGGAGACGGGGGAGAGGGCTGAGCAGAATGTCTATGACGTGCCCCCACAGGTATGACAGCTACAGCTTGTTTAATCGCATGAAATCAAGTTTGTGTAAGATGTTCCATCATCATCATTATCATCATCGTCATTGCTATGCAGAGAGCACTGCTGGCTTTGTGACTCTGGCAGCATGATGCTGTTGTGCTATTCAGACACACAGGAGCTCGCTCTTCAGTTAATGGTCTCGACAGCTTTATTCATGCAGACCCACAACAGTGACAGACAGAGCCGCGGTGCTTGTGTGATATTAATCACATGCTTCGTTGGACAATATGTTAAGTGGTGTATAATATATGAGGTTGAACTTGTGGTTATTTTAATAACTACTTTAATAATTCAAAAGGCTGCATCCTATAAGTAGCTGTGTGAATGCAGCGATACACACACACACACACACACACACACACACACACACACACACACACACACACACACACACACACGCGCTGCCTGAGGAAAGCGGGGAGGATCATCAAGGACTCCAGTCACC
>NW_024582530.1:624077-662327 GCF_018398535.1 Haplochromis burtoni | reverse complement strand
CACAAACTGTCTTACTTTTAAAATGAAAATGAACGGCTCCAGCTGCTGTATGATGCTGCAGTTATGATAAACTCAGGTTTATCTCACCAAGAAGCTCAACATTGTGTACAAACCCAGGAGTTTAAACATTAGTAGTGTGTTAACCTGACCTGAAAACATAGTCTTCATTGAAGGCTTAACACAAAATAGTGTTTCAGTTATCGTTTATTCATTTTAGGCTAGAATTAATGTGAAGTTGTGGAGCCAAGTTGATAACAATTTCAGCGAGCTAAGTAACCCAAAGATGCATAAAAGACATGTAGTCATATGTTGCATGCCTATAATGTGATGTGACTAGGTCGGACTTATTAAGGCTGCCATTATAAGTCGTGCCACGGCTGCACATTCATGCATGAAGCCTACACTTAAGATGCCATCAGATTAAATGAATAATACACCCCACTCTTGGCAGTAAATCCAGCCGTTATTAAAAGCTGCTGTTTAATCCAAGCTGTGACTGCTGTTCAGCTAGCGTCTCTGCTGTCTGGCATTGCTCGTGGTTTCTAATGAAGGGCTGCTTTGCAGGCCTGCTGGTTTTCACAATTTTGTAATTGTCAGTTTAACTGTGGATCGGTTGATTTTTTTTCTACTCCTCAGTCATTTGCAAATAATTTTCTGTTTATTATTCCTTTTATTCTCTCTGTAATAACGTGTATGTATTATTTTATTTATCTATTTATTTAGTCTTGTTTCCTTGTAAAAAAAATAATAAGACCATCAATGCATGATTGTTTTACTGATGAAACTAACACAGTTAGCTTAGCACACAATCAGGAAATGGGTGACTTGATTCTAATGCTACGCTAATGTGTTTTGCAGGTTGTACGTGATGCCCAATCAGCCAGTGAAGAGCTGTCCATGTCTTTCAAGCGGCTGTCTGCCTCAAGCACAGGAAGCACAAGGAGCAACCACTCTGCTTCTTCATTAGATATGGTTCCTGTCCGCGACACCACCTCGCTTCCTGCTCCTGGCTCCATTCCAGGGAAACCCCTGGTCTTGGAAATGGATCAGGCCATGGAACGTCTGTCTCGTCTTCAGCAAGCTGTTGAGTCCAGTGTTTCCTTCATGATGTCATTCATCACAGGCAACTGGAGAAGCCCGGCTCATCTTGAAGGAAACCTCCCAGCCATTCATCAGGCTGCCGACAGGGTGCGTACCACTGTCCGAGATTTCTTAGAATTTGCCCGAGGCGCCGTGGCGAATGCTGCCCAGGCCACAGACCGCTCACTGCAGGCCAAACTGGGCCGCCAGGTCGGGAAGATGGAGGAGATCTTCCAGAATTTGATTCGACATAGTCAGAGCTTAGACGCTATTTCTTGGTCACACGCAGCACTCACAGCACCACCGCCGGGAGGGGATGACTTAGATCGACTGATCATGACGGCGCGAGGTATCCCTGATGATGCCAAGCAGCTTGCTTCTTTTCTCCATGGCAACGCTTCACTGCTCTTTAAAAAGACCACTCGCCAGCAGCAAATGCCTCTTCCTCCTATCCCAGGGGAGCTTAGTGGTCACACAACAGGATCTGGAAGTGGAAGCTATCAAGGAGGGGAGAAAGTGAACATTCAGTCACGGCCCCTTCCCTCCCCACCAAAGTTTACTGCTGCAGAAGAAGAGGAAGGTGTGGAGAGACCATATGAGACCACAGAGGAAGGATGGATGGAGGACTATGACTACGTACATCTGCAGGTACACACAGACACAGATTTGAGCCCTTTACAATAACAGGAATCACATATTAGCTTGGCAGTGTGACTGTATGTTTACATTAGCACATTTAGAAAATCCGCTCAGATTTGGCACTGATTGTACCAGAGCTCCCAAAGCTCCACAGAGCTGAGATACATCTGAAGCATCTGCTAATGATTCAGTTATAGGAGGCTGGTGGTAGAGAGAGACAGCCTACGTATATAAATAACATAAGCAGAATCATATCAGTTCACCATTTTTCCTGCTTCTACAGCAGCTACTCACTACTGCTGGCTTGAGTGTCCCAAGAGACTTACTGTTTCACTAGTCGTCAGGTCCAGTCACTCGGCCATAATGGTTTCAATCATTGTTTGGTCTTTAAACTTGTCTGTTTGACTACAGGGACTTAATGTTTGCTGCACTTAATTCCTAAAACCCCCTGCATGTCCAAGACCATCACATGAAGCCTTGCTATGCGTCATGAGTGTTTCCCTGCAGAAACGAAATGTCAAATCACGGCTCTGTGTAAAAAAAGTCTCCTCTGTAATTGCAGCTTTAACTGGTACAAGTGTGTGAATGAATCTGAGTTTTCTGTGAGCAGCTGCTCTCTATTTCCTAAAACGCTCTGTGGTTCATGGGTGTCACAGTGGTGCAGTCGTTAGCACTGTCTCTCCACCAGAGAAAGAACTGGGCTCATGGCAGATTCCTACCTCTCCCTGAGCCCAGTTCTGCTGGAGGTTTCTTCCTGTTAGTAGGGAGTTTTTCCTTCCCACTTTCACCAAGTGTTTGCTCACAGGGGGTTGACTGATTGTTGGGATTCTCTATGTATTACTGTACGGTCTTTACCTTACAATATAAAGTGGGTAGAGGCAACAGATGTGATTTGGTGCTGTATAAATAAAACTGAATTGAATTGATCACACTTTGGTTCTGACCACTTACACAGCCATGACTTAAGAATTATTCTTTACTGTGTTTACTATGGTATGTCACATTGTTTGAAACAACACTTCAGGAAAAAATACCAAATACTCATTAAACAGTGAAAACATTACAAGTGAGGCTGTAGGACTGTACTACACTTTTTCTAATCAAAGAAATCTCTGACGAGTATTTTAGCAAGACTAAGAAAAATATAAGAGGGAAAATGGTGCTCCAGCACTGATCGATCACTTCCTGTTTGTCACCAACAAAGACGTGTTTTAGATTGAGTGGTGTGTGTGTCTCTATGGGTGGGTGTACATGTAGTGTACTAACTGTGTGTCTATATGCTGATCTGTCAGGGAAAGGAAGAGTTTGAGAAGAACCAACGACAGCTGCTGGAGAAAGGCAACATTATCCGAAACAATAAGACACAGCTGGAGCAGCAGCAGGTACGTGTCTGTAGGACACCTCAGTGTGAGGACACCGGAGGAGCTGAGGATCAAAACACCGAGCTTCGGTGGACCATCTGCTTCTCCTCGCGAGCTGCCTCCTGTCTCCTACGCTACACCTCTACCTTCACTGTGCCTTACTGGTTCTTACATTTCTTTGACAAAGTCAGACCAAATAACAGTAAACAAATAAACTGCTTCAGTGGTTCTTAATAACTGAGGGACAAATGACCTCCAACACCAGCTCACACACACACACACACACTGTACATTTGTTACAAAGCTTTGAACTGTGTATGAAATTCTTTTGATTTGGATTTGGATTCATCACTACAAGTGACCCACTGGAGGTGGGAGTGCGAACTTTCACATGGCAACAATGAACAAAGGAAACCGACAAGCTTCGAACACAACCCAGATTTCAGAGCAAACGCCATTGCTCCAAATTGTTTACACTACAGCCCGCATTCATTTAATTATTCATTATTTATTATACTCTGTGCACTCTCTGCCTGCAATTTAGACTCATCAGTTAATCTAACCTCCCTGATTTGTAAGCCAGAGTTACGGAGGGCCGTGAAAATGCAGAGCAAATGTCACACAGAAAGGCCCTAACTGAGCAGGACTGCTTGCTGCTCCAGCAGCCAGCAGCGTTGGCCAACATATGATTTTTCACTTTTAGCTGTTGCTTGCTGAAATAGAAAACAGTACGAGTTTTTAGTGGCAGCTTTTCTAGAAAGTAAAATCTGTCAGAGTTTGGTGGCTTAGTGTTTTGTGCAACCCAGAGCTTTAGTATTTAGTAGGTCAGTATGAACAGAACAGGCACAAATCTCAGAGAGGACTTTTGTTGGACAATTTAAAACAACGGAAAGAAATTCTAACTTGTTGTCATTGCAGATTCTAGTTATTAACTGTGTCTTCATTCTTTATCATCTTCCAGATTAAACAGTTTGAGCGTTTGGAGCAGGAGGTCAGCCGGCCAATCAACAACGACATGACCGGTTGGGTTCCATCCGCACACAACTCTCTGGCAAACTACCTGGCCCAGAACGGCTCTGGAGGCCCCGCCTCCTCCAAGTTGTGCCACGGTGACCGTCAGCTTATTCTCTTCTATCAAGAGCAATGCGAGCAGAACGTCACCACGGTGACAAATGCCATCGATGCCTTTTTTACTGCTGTCAACTCAAACCAGCCACCAAAGATCTTTGTGGCACACAGCAAGTTTGTCATTCTCAGCGCACACAAGCTGGTCTTCATTGGTGACACGCTGTCACGCCAGGCCAAATCTCCAGAAGTGAGGGCACGGGTAGCCCAAAGCAGCAACAGCCTCTGTGAAAAACTCAAAGACATTGTGATCAGTACGAAGACAGCAGCACTTCAGTATCCTTCCCCTGGAGCCTCCAGAGAGATGACAGAGAAGGTGAGGGAGCTTGCAGGGTGTACTCAGCATTTAAGGATGGTTCTGGGACAGCTCTTAGTGATGTAGAGGCAGAGGGGGAGGAGGAAAACAAACCAAACAGTGACTGAAATATTCCAGAACCTCGGAGCAGTGAATCTTCGCAGTAACACTGGGCAGACAACCCTCTGTACCCCATACAGCACTAACTAGGAGAACCTGGAGTTTGCTGGATCACAAAGTGCTGCACAAAACCCTGAACACCCTTCAGGTGTGTGAGGAGTCCCGTGTGCCTCTACAGGATGAGGCTTGCTATCTCTTACAGTCCTGGCATGCATGGAAATCCTGAGTGATCCTGTCCTTGGGGTCTGGGACCCTGTTTCGGACCGGGAGCACCAATTTTACTCCCATCCTTCGCTTCCTCCCTGTGCTGCCTTTCACTGGGACCATTTCATCCCATCTCCACTCTGCACTTTTTATTCTAGACAAAAAAAAAAAACATTTTCTCGTCAGTGGGCTGGGACATAGGCTGTAAAATAATCAGTGTAAATATTTAAGTTACCTATGTATTCAGAAAATCAGAAAAAAGAAGACTATAGCACTTGCAGTGCATACACGTAAGAAAAGATGGGAACATAACTGTAGTTTTTAGACAGAACATCAGTAACTGTCATATTGCTATACCGTATAATTAAAATGTAATATGGCTCTGATTCTCGATCCTAATATAATTATTGTTATGGATGTGTAAATTGCAGATGATATGTATGACTCTGTGTTGTCGAATGTCGGAATGCTTTTCCATCCCCAATACAGGCAAACTTTCCAAACCCCACACAGGAGCACGCCGTGTGTGTCTGAGCCGTCTGAGGCTCGCTGAGTTGTCCACTCTGCATCCGGTTCCCCCCGAGCACACAACGCTGCTGCCAAAACATGCCGACATAGCCGTGCAGGTGCGGGACTGCAGATGCGATTATTTCCACGCCATCTAAGATGTTTATTTTAATTTTATTTTATTTTTGAAAACTGTATGTATTTTTTAATAGGCATGTAAAAGTCAAAAGGAATGAAAGAGTTTAAAGACAGCAAATGCAATTAAACCTGCATTTCCTTTTCTCTGGTCTCGTCATATTGTGTATTTTTTATTAAATAGTTGAAAATGATACGTAGTGTCAGACTCACTACTGGAATTACCTGAGAAAATGCAGGCAGTTTGCACAGGTATCTGTTTTGCCATAATTTCCTAATAACCAAAGATGATCTCAGTTCTATGTATAAAGGTCAAAGGTCTCAGTCTGCTACACGTGGTCAGCTATCAGATTTCTCTCTCGGCAAGAGAAAATTAGTAGATTTTTTTTTTTTTTAAGGTTAAAGGAAAACTGTCTCGTTATATTTTTATGACATTGAAGAAAGACTAATGGGAATGTGACAGGTTGGGAACAAAACCGGTTTATCACTTTATTACAGAAGCAAACATGTAGAGTAAAATTATTTCCCCAGCTGTTAGCACTCATGTTTATAATAATATCTGTTACTACAGAGCATTTGGAAGCCACAGCCTTTGTGAAAGACAACACAGACGCCTTAACAACCATCTGAAGTTCAAATGTTGTTCATTCCAGTGCTAATTTTCTCTGTATACCATCATTTCTATGCCACCTCCAAACTATAAACTCTGCTTACTGGCTGAAATGCTTATAGAGATGTTAATATGATTAATGAATCTTTACATATAATACTGTCTGAAATTTCAGATTAAATTTTATTCCACTGTAGGAAATTATTGTCTCCCCGCAATGAAAACAGACAAATTTCTAAGCATGGCCAGATTATAGATCGTGAAGTCATTTCATTTCCTCTCTGGTGAACCGTGGCCAGCAGTTCAGTTTGCAGAAAGCTTCTAGTACATGTTAAAAAAAAAGAAAAGAATAAAATTAATTAAAAAAATCTCCTCCTCAATGCTTTATTATGTTTATATTCGTGTATGTTTTTTCTCATTTGAATTTTAACCTGAAAACATTGTCTATTAGCCTGGTTTTGACATGACAGCTACCAAGGGATGGTGTTGCCCTGCCAGTCCAGAAGCATCCCACTGTCTTTGTTGCTAAGTGACGATATCACACTAAGCATGCCAAGTACGCTGTCCACGGTGGTCAAAGGAGCCTGTGGGAGACAACAGACACACAAAAGAAGAAAGTCACTGGAAAGGAAGCGGCTGGATCAGAACAAGCTTTATGATTTCTAATATGGGGAAGGCTAACAAGCTAAACGCTAAAAATGAAGTTTATTTTTGTTTGCGGTTTCAAGATTAGAGATTTAAAATGATCATTATTGGAGAAAAGGATGGTCGTGGTGTGGTTGTTAGCACTTTCATCTCATATCAACATTGATATTATGTAAAATGTAATTGGATTATCAAAAATAAATCAGAAAACAGAATCGGTGAGTGTTTCATGCTGTGTTTGTCTTTTTATTACTAAGCTGCTCTTACTTACCCTGAACTTACAATAATGCATCCAAATGTATAAATCTCAGAGCTAGTACAAGCAGTGATGTAATGCTAGGACTTACATTACGCTTGTCTAGTGAAACGTACAACGATATAAGGTTTTACATAAGCACAGTACTTGTTTGACCTAAAAGAACTTTCTGGAATCTGTAACAGAGATTTGGTGGGTTTCAGCAAATGTGATTGTTTCATATGAAAGCTGTTTAAAGGAAAACCATAATGTTTAAATGTATTCACTGAATAAAGTATTTTAAAGTTTTCATCACGTCACCTTTTCTCCTCCCATCTCAGTTTGGACCCAGCCTGGGTGTATGGCTGTCACCACTATATTGTGAGTCTTGAAGTCTTCGGCTTGACAGCGAGTCAGCATGTTCAGTGCTGCCTGATGACAGGAGAAACAGCACATTTCTTTATTGTTAAGCGTAATACAAACATATAAGTATTACACTTATTGAAATTATTATTAATTATTAATCAATACAGGTGTCTAAAGCCAAACAACTGAACCACATGATGCTTTAATTACTGCGTGTCAAGCTCCTTTCACTGAATCTGGTCTATGTCATGGAATCACAGTTACTTATTAAAATGTTAGTAAAGAAAAACTCTAAAAGATAAGCACAGACAGAATAAACAAGTTTAGGAAGAAAGTCAGGATATTTGATTCTTTTTAACAGTACCTTGCTTATTCTATAAGGATACATCTGTGCTGCTGAGAAGGTCTCTGGACATTTCTCTATGGATGAAATAGCTGTGGAGATGTTGATGATGGCTGAGCTGCAGGCAGTTTTATTATCTAAGACAAAGTGGGACAAAGAGATTAGCATCATGACTGGGAAACGAAAAGAACTGTGTGTGTGAGGATAGTTTGCATCTCTGAACCTGCACCAACCAACACGTTCTGTGATGCAATCCACCTGCGAAAGAATTCAAATCTATTTACTTTTGTAAATGTATTAATGCAGAGAAAACGCTCCACTCTTCTTTAAGTATAACTGTCTAGAATTCTGCATATTCTGTCGTATTTTCTAGTCCTATTCAGGAAAGGATCTGGCGAGATTACACCTCTCTGCTGACAAACTGTGTGTGCCCCCAGAAGATCCGGAGTGGCTTGATGGATGGATATAACAGTTGTATTAATGTCTTTCATTCATTGACAATTGAAGAATATTTAATTTCTTTGCTTTGAGCAAATCTTGGGTTTTTGGATCGCACTATGAAGCTCCATCTGCTCAGTGTTGCAGCATTAGTCTGAATGTGAGCAGAGTGCAGCCCTGTACTCTCAGTTCATCCTGCTGCTTCTATCAGCAGTCAGATAATTAATAAACACCAGTGACCCACTTCCATTGGCAGCCATACGTGCCCATGCCGATCATGAGCTGTTTCTCTCCTCCACACTTTACTTTTCCATTCCGGTACAAAATAATCGCCATTTAAACGTTACTCTGTCTCTCTTCTACAAGGTGTCTTTGTCGTGTCTTCCTTCACTCATCTCCAACCAGTTGCAGCAATTGGTTGGCCGCTGCTCCCCGACCCTGGCTCTGTTGGAGGTTTCTTCCTGTGAAAAGGGAGTTTTTCCTTCCCACTGTCGGCAAGCGCTTGCTCATAGAGGTTGTCTGATTGTTGGGATTCTCTATGTATTACTGTAGGGTCCTTACTTTACAATATAAAGTGTCTTGAGGCAACCATTGTTGTGATTTGGCAATTGAATTGAATTGAACTGGCTTTAGGAGGTGGATAACTTGCAGCTAGGCAAATCTTCAACTCAGCTTTTTGTAAATTGGATATAATCTCATATTAACTCTTATCAGGCAAGCTAATCCCATTACTTTAATATGAAAGCTCAAATGGACCCCTGTACTGCCAAGCCAGGGTACCACTCACACATTTACAACACATTATTTCGTGCCTTTGAATTTTGCTTGTCATGCACACAGGACATTTGGGCTTAATTATTTTGCCTGCTTATAATTCAAAGTTATGGGGATCAAATCACTGACCTTCTGACCAAATAACCTCGTCACAGTTGCAGTGAGATGGAGCATGAAACCATAAGTATGTACTCACTCCACTGAGTGTTTTCCCAATGATGGTATCCTACATTCAACATAACATGAAAGAACAGATACATACCATTGCCCTTTGCAGAAGAATCCATCTGTGCTGCTTTTTTCAGGAATGGAAGAAACATCTGAAAGTACAAAACTTACAGTTTACATGTGTGAAATTATAGCACATTTAAAAAATAAAATAAAATGAAAGATGTGAAATAAAAATGTGAAACTCCCATCAAATATGTTAAACCTAAGAAATGAGCCTGTTTCAAAAATGTAATGTAAGGAGTAAAAAGTAGAGGTGTTTGGGTAAAAATCTGGGAAGTGAAAGTACAATGTTCTCAGAACATGAAATACTCAAAGCACAAATACCTGAAAATTCTACTTGCGTAACAAAGTATTTGTACTTCCCACATCTGCAGAGAACAAACCAACCTTTGCAATGGTAAATGGTCCAACCACATTGGTTTCATACACCTCCATCATGTCGTTTTTCTTGGTAGCAGATAATGCTCCTGACAAGGCCGGTTTCCTAATACCAGCATTGTTGATAAGGATATTCAACCCAGCATCCCCGATCTGATCTTGCACAGCCTGCACAGCAGCTGAGATACTTTCCTCATCTGCAACATCTACAGGTAGATGCATAGAAATACAAATCATAATGACCAAGGTCTTTTGAATGTCAAAAAAAACTGCGGAAGATTATGAGTTTAAAAAAAAGGTTTCATTTCTATGTATGTATTTGCCTTTGAATCTCAGATTCTCAAGTGAATATTTCAACACTTCCATTATTATGTGAGAGGCCTGATGAGATTAAAGTAAGGCACTATCAAAAACCTGAGTGCAGCCGTAGTGGGAAGGTTCTCAGATTTTAATAACTAAGTTGTAAGTAAATAAGGGGCAGCAGGTGGCACGGTGGTTAGCACTGTTGCCGCACAGCAAGAAGGTCCTGAGTTCAATTCCACCATCAGGCCGGGGTCTTTCTGTGTGGAGTTTGCATGTTCTCCCCGTGTTTGCGTGGGTTCCTCCGGGTACTCCGGCTTCCTCCCACCGTCCAAAGACATGCAGCTTGTGGGGATAGGTTATTGGATAATCCAAATTGCACTAGGTGTGAATGTGCGAATGAATGTGAGTGGAATGGTTGTCTGTCCCTGTGTGTTGCCCTGCGACAGACTGGCGACCTGTCCAGGGTGTACCCCGCCTCTCGCCCTATGACAGCTGGGATAGGCTCCAGCGCCCCCCGCGACCCTGAAAAGGATAAGCGGAAGCGAAGGATGGAAGTTGTAAGTAAGAAATCAGTGCATAGACTCAGCAACACTTCCAGAATTCACTGTCTGTGAGCCTCCAGTGTTTTAGTGTCATAATTGGAAATGTTTCAGCACACATTTGGAAATGGTGTTGGAAGTGTATGCAGAGTTAAATGAAGGCGGATTGTTTTTACCTAGCTTGATTATAGTGATCTTTCCAGGATGTCGGGTGGTTAACTGTCTCAGTGCCTGAAGGGAACAGAAAGAATATATATAAATATTTATGTTGTTATTCCATGAAATCACGTCTATAGCCAGTGACTCACAACAGAAATGATTGATGTGCATACAAATCTAAGGCTTGTCATCAGGAATTCCAGATTCCAAAGCAACAGTGTAAGGAGAACGTGTATGTACAGTTAAGATGTTAACTGTCAATAGCAAATGTATTGTCCAACAATCTGTGACTGAAGGGAAATAAATGAACAACCCGGAGAATGCAGCAACACTTAAATTGAGAACACAACTAATGCACACCGATTTGTTGCAGACCTTATATACACTTTTCACTGTTTCGTAGCGATCAAAACTGACATATCAAGTTGCCTTCAACAGCTTTGCTACATCTTTTGCTTCTGTGCTGAAAATGGAGCCTGCGAGAGAAGTTTTGCAGCCAGACCCCCATAGAGTTAGCTGTGCTACACCGTCACACTTTGAAACCAAATGAAAGATGTTTATACCAAATTTGTTGACTAGTTTTAGACTATTAGGTTAGCTTAGGCCTTGTAAAATGAAAATGGACCCCTCTTCATACTTTCATGACTTTTTTTATGTTGTATTCTCATAATTACAAGATGATGTTATGATAAAGTTATCTGCAGATGCTGACAATAACAACATAACAATTTATTTACAATACAAAGTTGTGTTGTTGTGATTTGGCACTATATAAGTAAAATAAGTGAAATGAACAGATGATACACAGTCAACCTTCACATGTGTGCATGTGAGGGTTGCTCTAGCAGTTGATGTGAGAACCACAAGAAGCATTTATGTGTAACAGTCTCACCTCAGTTCTGCTTCCTTCAGGCTCTCTGGAGCAGGCATAGATGTGAGCCTCTTGTCCTGTCGTCTCTGCCAGCTGTTTCACCAGCTCCAAACCAAGGCCTCTGTTGGCCCCTGTCACTAAAATGTTCCCTTTCAGTTCCACTGGCATGTTGGCTGATCCGCTGGTCAAACAGTAGCTCCTGCCTGACTATTCTTTTGAGAGTAACTGAGCATGTGTTAGAGTGTGCTGCCGCTGTTGCACCATTAAAAAAAAACACCTTGTTCTTCCTTTTATATGTCGAAAACTCTGTGACAACATAAGGTGGCTTGCAAAAGTATTCGGCCCCCTTGAACTTTCCCACATTTTGTCACATTACAGCTACAAACATGAATCAATTTTATTGAAAGACCACGTGAAAGACCAACACAAAGTGGTGCACACGTGAGAAGTGGAACGAAAATCATACATGATTCCAAACATTTTTTATAAATAAATAACTGAAAAGTGGGTGACTGGGTGTTTTGTCACCTATTCCATTACTACTGCCAGCCAACACCAGAAAACCTATAGATTTTTATAAGCCAGTTTACAGCTTTTTCTTTTCAGAGTGCATAGTTAGAGATAGGATTTAAAGTATCCAAATGATGTACATTAAAAATTATTAAAAAGACTGTAATAGTGTCAAGACTATGAATATGTGGAAAGTGTGAGGTTGACCACTGCTGGAGAAAGATGAAGTTACCCAATGGCCAAACACAAAAAAAGAAGAAATGGCCTCATCCAGTCTTAGAAAACACAGTTTTGACAGAATCTAAAGTGAAAGATGTACACTAATGAAAAAGGGATCATCTCAGTCCAAAGACTTAAGAAGACTAATGTTTAATTTGTAATATTTATTACAAGATTACAAGGTAACATTATTATTATGTTCTTGTCAGTGCATATGCCCAAAGGTTGGATGTCCGAAGAGAAAGAGGAATTCTGGAGTAAGCTGGGAGAAAAAAGTTGTGGCTTTCTTACCTAATGCTCTCTAGTGTTTCGCCAGCAGAGCCAGATATTTTCTTCAGACTGTTCAAAAATAGCATTTATGATGAAATTGCTGAAGGGACAAGCTTTAAAGAGAGGACAAGCAGTTTTGAAGTCAAATCTGAATCTGTCGTCAGAAGTTTATTAATAAATTTCAAAGTGTTTTCAGCAAGGGCACACAGTACACCCGGCCTGGCGAGGCAAAGCTGGAGTGTCGGACTGCAGCTTGTCGGTCTAGTGACTCAAACGGGCTCTCCTCCACACTGTCCTCATTTATAAAGCGCTTTACAAAGCCGGACTTTACAGCTAACAACTGGAGTTTCAGTGCTGCTAGCCAAATAGGACGAGTCAATTACTGCCAAAGAGACAGACAGTGAAGGTGGAAGTATATCCTCAGTGTCTTAACATAAAACTCATTGTTGCAGCAAGTGGGGCAGCACAAATGTAATCCCCTTAAAGTGATGTTAACTAATGTAAGTGAAGGAAACGGCTTCCAGGGCCTAATCCGTGGATCGGCTTCCTCCGAGGCGTGGGCGTCTATCAGCAGAGATTGTCCCTTAATCTGTAACACAGTCAAATATCTCAAGTAACATTCAAGCATGCCATTCAGCGTGTTAGTACGAGCTCGGGAGCAGCTTGGGAGAACAAGAAAACAGAGACTGCTTCAGGTTGTCTTCCCAAATCGACTCAACTTTATTCTCAAGTACAACAGTTTATATAGAGGGAAAAATTCATGAGTCAGCACATTCTCAGTTTAAACCAGTACAGACCAAGATAAGGGAGCGTCTTCCTGCCCTTGGGTGAAGAAGCACCGTTTGTATAGTTTATCAGTTCAGCTACAATTGTGATTATCTCAGCGACATATTTTCAAGGCACGAAATAAAGAGTTCTTTCATTAGTGAATTCTGAAACAAACCATCTGGCCTTCAACAGGCGTCTCCTAAGAGATTTAGAAACTAATGTAGCTGAGGGAGTGATCTCTGTGGTATTTCAACCTTGTACCAGCCTGTGATTCTCACACATCAATTCTTGGGTCAAAGAGAAAAATAACTAAAACAAAGGGGCCTTATTGAATGACAGAGTTGTCCTGTATAATGTCACTATAAAACAATATCCAGTAAATGCTCCCATGGTACTAAAATACCTAACAGTAAGTTTATTAGCCGCAACCAACCAACCCGGTGACATAATGTCATGAAACGACTCCCATCAGTTCATCTGCACGTAGCTGGATTTGAGCAGACAGTATGTCTGAACACCTCAGACTTCATTCGGCTGCTTCTGTCCTGTGTCACATCATCAATAAACACTAGTGTCCCAGTGCCACTGGCAGCCATACACGCTCAAACCATCACACTGTTTTACAGATGATGTGATTTGGATCGTGAGCTGTTCCACACCTTCTCCATACTTTTTTCTTGCCATCATTCTGGTCGAGGTTGATCTTGGTTTCATCTGTACAAAGAATGTTTTTCCAGTACTGTGCTGGCTTTATTAAATGTTTCTAGCAAAGTCCAATCTAGCCTTTCTATTCTTGAGGCATATGAGTGGCTTCCCCTTTGCAGTGAATCCTCTGTATTTACTTTAATGCAATCTTCTCTTTATGGTAGATATGGATGTTGATATGCTTACCTCCCAGAAAGTGTTGTTCATTTTTATGGCTTTTAGGGTTTAGGGATTTTATGGCTTGATCCACCACAACTGTGTTCCGTGGACGTCCAAGTCTTTTTGCATTACTGAATTCACCAGTGCTTTCTTTCTTTCTCAGCATGTACCAAAATTCAGATTTTCCCACTCCTACTGTTGTAACAATTTCTTTAATTGTATAAACAGTGCATTTTACTATTGCAATGTAATGTTTATAAGGTTGGGGGAACCTGCAGTCAGCTGAGACTGAGGAAGTCACTTGGGTGAGTGATGAAACATTTCATCCACTGAAAATGTTACATCCAGATTACCAGAATCAACCTTTTGGGATTTGGATGAAAAAACTGTTTTTAAATGCTCCCAACTGTGGGTCACCACATGTACATGCCCAAATTGTGACTGGGTTGCCCCGAGCAAATAACGTACTGCCAGACCCCGTAAATTTTACCTTGGTAGTCATCAGCGACAGCTTGGAGACTGGGGCCTCAGGACTCCAACAACTGGAACAACTGGACTCCAGCCAGACTCATCAGTGAGCATCAGTAATCTTTTATGGTGTTCTCTGCTGGGGCAGCAGTATCTCCACTGGGTAAGGGAGAAACTGAACAGGCTGATCAAGAAGGCCAGCTCTGTTCTGGCATGTCCTCTTGACCCAGTGGAAGGATTCAGTGACAAGACGATGCCACTGAGCTGTCATCCCCATCACTCCCAACCCTGACAGCACGGGGTGGGAGTGACGGTGCACCCACAGTGTGCAAATTGTACCAAACTGCAAAATACTTAGCTATGCCTCTAATGAAACCTTTCTTTTGTCTTTTTTGTCTTTCTTTTGTCTTTTACAGCACATAACCCCTTTTAAAATATGCTGCAGTAGTCTGAAAACTGATGAAAACAGAAAATTTCAGATATTGCATGCTGATTAAATGCAGAGTGGTGTATACATTCAACTTTCAACCCTTTAAAGGCAAATTTATCATATATGATGCATACGATTTGAGACTTCTACATAATCAGTGTAGGACCTCCAAAACTGGAGGTAACAAAGAAGTTAAAAATGAAAACGAATATATGCAAATTCAAATTTCATTTCTTAAGAAATTGTCACAAGGATCCTCAAAAACTCAATTTTCCAAAAAATAAAAATAAAAAATCATGATTTGGGCTTTAAAGGTCTACATATAAACAAGGCAGTCTGAGAGTGAACTGCATTGGAGTGAGGTCTTCTTTAAGATGAGGCCTGATTACACAGGTCTGCAAAAGAAAATAAAAATGATATTTTAGGGTGCTGAATCTAAAAATGATCTCAATTTCCCTCCATCACATAGTGTTTTTGCAAATCATGAGGAGTTTACATTAAAAAGAAATCACAACAGCAATGAAAAAAATCAATATTTTATTACAATTAACTAATTTTGCATAATTTATCTGAGATTCCTTACCACTGAACAAAATAGATCTGTTGGGATGTCTTGAAGAATGGGACATGGACCATCTGAGCTCCTCACAGCGCAAACTCCCAGTATACGCCCCCTTCTCAATTCCTCGCATTTTCTATTCTCTTGCTTTTAGAAAACGTTACTGGATATGGTTTTTTGACTCAAGTATAGGATACCAGGTTTTTGGAATTTTAAAAATATTTTTCCCAGTTTCAGTCAAACAAATCCTATTCAGTTTTTTGGTTGCAGACCTGTGTTATTCAAGGAGAATTTAATAAAAAAAAAAAATCCTGGATTTAAATTTTGTTCCATACAGCGAGTTAAAAATGTTTTCTCTTTAATGTTTATTTTCTAACAGCAGGTTGTAAATTTTGATTAGTCACAGTTTAATGAAGTTTCTATATTGATTTCTTTGAATTCACATTTTCTGATTCTAATGTGTATGCTGGTAAAAAAAAATTATGCACACAATTTGTCATCATTTTTGTGCATATTCTAACATTTGTGAGTATTTAAAGGATTATATAAAAAATTTCAGCTGTAATGCATGTAAGAATGAATACACGTTTACATTTTGATTTACAAAGTCATTAATTTGAGTACACAATCAGACATTCTTAAGCACATAAATACATTTGAGGGTGCACACATGGAGTGACAGAGTTTCACAGCTCAACAAAAACATGCAACATATTTGGCCACAGATTTAATTTTCTCACATCTCTTTGGCCAACTGCTGTCCCAGTCATTGGAATGTTAAGAATATTAAGAAAACATACAATTTACATACAATTTAGTCTGTCCTGAGAGAGAACTAATAGCAAGCTTCGACATGCTAACAACAATTAAACTAATAGCTACTAGCCATAGCTGCTAGCATGGCTGTTAGAAGCTTTTGGTGCTGTTGGTATGCCGTCGGGAGCGTGGGGGCGCCACTTTGCTGTTGTTGTTGTGTTTGCTGCAGTTTTCCTTTCCATCTGTTGAAGTGCTGCTGTCAATGATATAGCTCTTGCCCTGCTCTTCTTTCATGAACAGCTCTACCAATAAAATCTTCTCCTTGTGGATCTGCAGGCTGATATCTTTTGGGATGTCTGGGATTAGCCAGTCAACAATGTCATTCATGAGCATCACAACGTTCTGTCAGAAATAAATGAAAGAAATGGGACAACTCAGCAATTTTTCTTCTGGTAAAAACAAAAAAATAATCTCAGAACTTCCACAGTCTGAATCCCCAACATCCCGTAGGTCACATGCTTTTATGTTTTTCTAAAACTTTCAACCGTTTGGCATATATAGTTCATTGTAAATCAATTCACTTCAATTTTATTTATATTGTGCCAAATTACAACAGCACCAAGGCACTTTATAGTGTAAGACAAGAATCCTACTATAATAAAGAGAAAACCCCAGCAATCAGACAACTCCCAGGAAGGAAAAACTATCTTTTAACAGGAAGAAACCTCTGGCAGAACCAGGCTCAGGGAGCAGCAGCCATCTTTCAAAACCCGTGAGGGTGAGGGAAAGAAAAGAGAGCAGAGTGAGATAGGACAAAAGGTTTAAATGGTTTTGGCCTTGACTAACCATACTAAAATTCCTTATACACTATATGGACAAACATATTAACTAGAGCGTTCCAAAGCTCCTCTGGCACTAACACAAAGACAAAACTGTGCACCAGGAGATTCAGTAAGTTTCCATGGCTGAGCAACTCCTGTGGTTGTGTGATGTGTTGGTGTCTTAGTACTTTTGTCTATCTAGTGTTTGATATTCAACTGTGCAACAAGTAGAGAGCGGCTGCAGACCTCCACTGTTGTAACATGTCCGTGTATCTGCATACTAAGCGATTAAATAAGAACATTTGTGCCAGACGCTGCAGGAGAGCAGTTACAGACTCCACCAGAAAGTGGGCTTTTATTTCAACTCAAGGACAAAAAAAAGTATCAATTTTTGGAAAATGGAAAACTGCAGAAGACCTTCAGTAGAGGTTTATCATTAGGGATTTATAGGAGGGCAGCACAGTGGTACAGGAGGTATCGGTCACCTCACAACAATCAGGTTCCTGTATGTTCTCCCTGTCTCCTTGAACTGCCAGTTTGAGTAGACGTGACCTTACTTTTCAGCTACAAGTAAGTTCCTGTCCATGGACTATGTGATCAGTTTCTGAATTTCTGGTTGTTCTACTCAACTGTGGTGATTTATGTTGGCTGTTATAATGAAATGTAGGTTGTTCTGACCAGACCCTACGTCAGAATCATAGTTCAGCACCTCTCTTTAAAAGGTATGTGATAATTCAATAAAATAAATTCATAAGAACATTACTAGTAATTGCTTTATGTATTACCTACCTGGAAAACAATAACAAAAGCCAGACGGACAGCCAGCACTGCCCAGAATTCCTTGGATAGCTCATATGGTGTGTTTGACCAAGGTGGTTCTCTGTAGTCTTTATACCTTAGTGACAAAAAACAGGTATCACATTTGGTCACAATTTAACACTCAATTTTGAG
Organism: Haplochromis burtoni; assembly: GCF_018398535.1. Taxonomy (NCBI): domain Eukaryota; kingdom Metazoa; phylum Chordata; class Actinopteri; order Cichliformes; family Cichlidae; genus Haplochromis; species Haplochromis burtoni. Next base: position 644,353 of record NW_024582530.1, on the reverse strand, counting down.
AAGAAATTTCTGGCAAAACCAGGCCAGTACATATAATCTAAATGATTAGATGGGGATAATTTAGAAGTAGTGCAATCTCCCAGATGTTCCCCTCAACATGTGTTTAACAAACCAGAAACTCCCTGACAGTGTTACGTTCCAGCAAGGCCTGCTGTGATTTTGACCCTCTATCGGTGTGTCTCCTGCCATAGGTGCCACCCTTTTTGTATGGCTGTCTGTACACAGCAATTAAGCTAGCCAGAGAAAGAAAGAATAATCCAACATTTTTTTTCCAAGTCCATTAGCGTTAGCATTGTCAGCACAGTTCTATACCACCTATATTATTTCTTATATACTTATTGCTTTTCTGTGTCATGAAAGTGTCTTTTTAAACTTGCTAAATCACCATGGTAACTTCTGCTGGACACACAAACTTATCTCAAACTTAACATTTTGGTATTTGAATTCCGCTTGCTGTCTTTGTATACAGTTTTGGTTGCATGTTTCTATGGTTTACACTTCCAGTGCCAGCTTTGTATCCTTGGTCTCTGTTAAGCATCAGTCCTTAGTGTTTCCTTGCTTTTCTTTCCTCTTTCTGTGCCGACAGCTTTGTCACCAGATTCTTTTTCGTTTTAGTAATATGGTAAATGGACTTGTTATATAGCACTTTTCCAGTCTAGTTTAGCAATTAAAGTGCATTTTACTAAAAGCCTCATACACACACATTTATTTGATGATGATTTTCTCTAAAGCTAAGTGCCTTATCTAACATTCACATACACTCACATTGGATGCATTGAGGCTCAGTACCTTGTCTGGGGATGCTTCAGCATGCAGACAAGAGGAGTAATTGCAATGGATTGAAAAGCTTGTGCAAGGATTACAGAATGGCACATCTCTGGGCTTAAGAGTTTATTTATTGAAATAAATAAAGACTAAAATAGCTTCCTTCATTGTAAAGCACTGTACTCATTTGCATTTAATTTAGAAGTCAATGCCAACAATGACTCGATTAATAACCTGACTGCTGGAGGCACTGATTCACAAATGATTTAAAAATCATCTAAAATCACTGATTTGCTTTTTACTCACAAATAGGTTTTTAAAGAAGCATAACAATAACTAAACTTTTTGAAATACCTATTTCAAAAAGTTTTTACATTTATTGAAATGTTATGACAGTTGTAACCTGAGAATAATTTCCTACCTGCATATTACAACAGGGTAGCCAAAGTGTGATGGATCCATGGGTTCTTTGCCATCCTGGAAGTGGCTGACATTAAAATAAGACAGTGTATGGTTGACAAATCCATGCATGGAGCCATCAGGACTGTACATGTACTGGTAAACCATCCGAGGGATGAAGTCTGATGTGAAGGAGATAACGAATGCCTGGAGCAGGGACAGAGGTTCGGACATTAGAGAGAGAGAAAAGAAGTGTGGCAAATGGAAACAAATATGAACTATGTGAACTGTAACTACACACAGGTTTAAGTATACAACCAACTGGAATGTTGTAGCTGAAATACCAGCAATACTGCTTTATTTTGATTTGATTGATTTGATTTGATTTTATTGATTAGCATTCAAATTCAAATCTCAGTGAAAACAGTGAAAAAACAAACAAACAGTGAAAACAGAACAAAAATCTACCATAAAGAAAGAAAGCATGAGACAAGGCTAATCAAAAGGTATTGGCTGAAGCATTTGCTTATTACGCCAACCTTTTCACAAAATATCTTTTTGTATGCAGCTCCTGTACACAGTGCTCGAAGCAAATAATAAAACAAAGCAAAAACCAAACAAACAAACAAACAAGAAAAAAAACTTTCCACCTTAGATAAGTAACTACATCAAAGCAAAAGAATCAAGAGGTTGTTTTTTTTTCTCCTTTTTGCTCTTTTCATTCTTGATTTATATATTTTTCTATTACTCTATTTTTAAACATGTTTTTAAACAAGGAAAATGAACTACACCTTTTTAAATCACTGTCATAACTATTCCACAGGTTAACTCCTCTAACAGAAACACATCTCTGCTTTATATTTGTCCTTATCTTGTTTTTTTAAAGAAATCTGTTCCCCTTAAGTCATATTGACTTTCTCTGACTTTGAACAGCTTCTGAGTACTGGGGCAAAGCAAGTTATTTTGTGCTTTATACATTATCTGTGCCATTTTATATTCAACTAAATCATAAAATTTCAGGGTATTCAGATTAATAAACAAAATGTTAGTTGGTTCTATATAGTTTGATTGGTTTATAATTCTTATAGCTTTTTTTTGTAACTTGAAAATATGAAGAGTGTTCGTTTTATATGCATTACCCCATATCTCCAGACAGTAAGTCATATATGGAAGCAACAGAGAACAATAAAGTGTGTATAATGTTTTTTTGTTCAGGACATGCTTTGTTTTATAGAGAATAGCAATGGTTTTTGACATTTTTGTTTTCACATGGTTTATATGAGACTTCCAACTCAGCTTATCATCAATTATCACTCCAAGAAATTTATTTTCGTACACTCTTTCAATTTCAATTCCATTAACCCTTATTTTAGATACATTTTTCATTGGTCTAGTGCCAAAAATAATAATATTTCTTTATTTACAGAGATAAAAGTAATGTTTTCTTTTGAGTATGCACTTGACATCGAGCAAAACATAGCTTTATGTTTTGCTAGGGCTGGAAATGCAGAAAGACGGGCCAAAAAGAATAAAAAACACAATCTACAAAAGAGATAAGATGATATAAGCACCATATAGCCAGCACGTGAGTGAATATTAGTTTGATTTTATGAACTATACATATTAATCAAATCTGAGAACATTTCTTATCTGATCCTCCCAGAACTAAGTGATTGTTTTAAAATAATACCTAACACTTATCTATTGAAACCAAATTTTTACATTCATACGATGAAAACTGAGTTACAAGCCCTCATGCGGTAAAATGGTTGACTTTTAAGTCAATTTTTTAAAATAGTTTTTAAGCCCTCATACTGTAACTTCATAACTAGGCAGATAAAATCATTTTTCATGAATGAAAAACACATGCAAAATTCCAGGTGTCACAATTTCTAAAACTCTAAAGCAAAAATTTTCATTTAATTTTTCATTTCTTTTCTAAACAATTTTTTACTATGACCAAATTTGAGCATCAATATCAACATCTCTATATCCCATTATCATATTTCTTTGTTCTGTTGGAGCTGAGTGCTGCAGAGTGTGAGGAACCTGACATCCCTATGCCTTATGAAAAGGCAAAATATTTTGAAAAAAATGGGCATAGAGGTAAAATATGGGATCTTGGTGCCAAAGATGAGCACAGAAACATTTTGAATCTGCAACTATTAACTCATTAAAACATAAGGAGCTCGTGCTCCACCTACATATTACACCTACAGGAGATGACCACTGAAACCAATGCCATTAAGGTCCCAGCACATAGTTTGTGTGCAGATGTTAATGTCAGAGGAGGTTTGGATCTCTGCAGCTACTAAATCAGATGAGTGTTTGCAACTGTTATTCACTGTGCACCTCAGCAATCAGCAAACAACTCTGCAGCACTGGTACTTAGATATCACTTTTCTACTCACCTGAGCACTAAAAGTAGTCAATCAATCAATCCCACATTCACCAGCTCTCTCTCTCTCTCTCTCTCTCTCTCACACTCACACACACGCGCACGCTGAAGTAGGCAACCAGGGGTTCAACACCCCTGGTTGCAAGACAGCTGAAGGCAAAAGAGGGTCTAACCCAGGGGTGGGCAACTCCAGGTCTCAAGGGCTGGTGTCCTGCAGGTTTTAGATGTCCTTGATCCAACACAGCTGATTCAAATGGCTAAATTACCTCCTCAACATGTCCTGAAGTTCTCCAGAGGCCTGGTAACAAACTAATCATGTGATTCAGGTGTGTTGACCCAGGGTGTTATTTAAAACCTGCAGGACACCGGCCCTCGGGGCCTGGAGTTGCCCACCCCTGGTCCAACCTCTTACTAGTAAACTAATCAAGTGTCCTGTGTGTGAATGTTTGCATAATCCGTCCATGGAAGGAAACGTGTTTCATGGTGCGTTTGAGGAATATGTGTGGGCCCTTTTTCCTCTTTCTAAATTTTTGTTATGTATACAATTTGTTTATGGACATGAACTTAGACAAAGTTTTTTACATTAGTTTTAACACCAACACGATCGTGCATGTAGCATGTCAAAAGAATTAAACCAGCAGACATTACTTACGTTAATGATGACAGCAACCTTTGCTACCCCTCTCAGTATGTTGTACCATATTCCTGTACAATGAGAATATGTGTCAGCTAATGTTTTCAGGTATAAGATTTCTCTTCTTATAATTAAACAAATATTATTTTCTCTTGTTATTGTGATCCTTCCTGAATAACATGCATTTTTAAACATGCCACAGTGTTTTAAATATAACCCACCGATGTCTTTAGCTCTTGCTGCCACTGGTCTTCGCAGCTCCGTCACAAATTTCTTGGCATCAAGTCGTATTTCAATGATGTTGTTGAGCAGAGCAAAGAGTGGAGCCAGCGGGAAGGATGCCACAAACAATGTAACAAAACCAAACTGGATGACTGTACAAAGCAAAGCAAAATATCAGTACCAACATATCCCTTTACCTGTGCAAATATAAATGTACTGAAAACATATTATAGACACACAATTACATTTTTTTGTCTACTATCTCTAAATAAACAAAACTGCATTGAATTAGAATATAGATTAACATGGAAATTCTCAAAACCTTGAAACCACAATAAGAATCAGTATAATCTCACAACTGATCCTTTAGTCGTGATTTAGACTTTTGAATGACACGCGGCCATCAGTGTTTATAGAAAATTATCGTTGCACACAAGAAAACAGACTTGTGTTTTGCTTTGTTCATATCTAGTATTTAAGAACCAAAGTGGTGAAGGATATTTAGTGTGTAGTACTGACTCATTTCCATATATTCAGGAGTTAATCCACCAAATGGCTCCAGAAAATGGTCGGTTTCATATCTCGTCAACTTCTTCTGTCTCTCTTCTTCCTGAAAAGCTCCTTGCTTTGACCGAATGTATCGAATCAGTTTCTTCAGTTTGCTGAAAGACATGTGCACATATGAATACACAAATGCATATAGACGCACGCATATATGAACAATAATGGCCACAGATCACTCTAATGGCATGTCGGTGCTGTACTTTTGGAAGTAATAAGTTGTGTTCAATCATTTCATGTATAAGTAATAACTTGGACTACAGATGAGTTGTTTGATGGTTTGATGATCCTTCTCTACAGCTACAGTCAAACGGAGTGTGTTTTTTGTGTTGCCACAGGCTGTCAATGCTAACCTCAGCCTTGGGTGTTATACGGTTTACTCAAATTGGCATTGTGGCTTCTGCTTTTTCTAGCTGAATTATGATGCCAGTGATTACATTTGAACAGAAAAAAGTTACATTATCTCCTCACTACATAACAGTGTTTGATATGCATATCAAAAGTTGTTATTACTAAATGTCAATATGTAGGAGTGTGCACAGAATTCAAGAGAGTGGAATTCAGATAAGTCTTTTTTTAAGTACTTCCTGAATATCGAGGAGTGATTATAGAAAGAAGATCTCGTGCAATTACACTACAACAATGTGATGTGCAAGAGCAACAAACCAATATGAAGTGATCCTACTTACGGTATTCCAATCTCAAAAAGGTTGTTCTGGATAAGTTGCTTTCCCAACATGGTGATACTCAGCTGGATACACAGCTCCATCAGACAGCCTCCATGAGCACACTGTAAAACAATCCCACACTAAAGTCAACCACAGAAAAGAAGGAATTTTTAAAAGTACACCTAAAACAAAATGACAGTATTCCCCGTTCTTGTTGCAAAGACAGCAACAACTGCACTTTTTTTACTGACTGTGTGGATATCTGGGCAAAAAGATGACCTGACACAGTATGCAAACACGACCTCTCTTGTCAAGACAACACAACAGCACTTGCACTCTTGCCATCACCACTTTCTACAAAGGCACTTTAGAGAGTGTCCTGACCAGCAACATTTCTTTAGACCTTAAACACCTTCAGAGAATGGAACACTAGGAGAAATGTAAATATTTTCATTATAACACAACAGTGTGCAGAGCAGAATGACTTGCTCTACCTTGGGTCATGTAATCACAGGAAGGTTGGTTTGATCCCTGCCTCCCTGTAGTCCACCCGAGTCCATGAGTTGAAATATCTTTGGGGAAGTTGCCCCAGTGTATCTATTAGAGTGTGTGATAAATACTGGAATGCCAATTTATTAATAATGTTGCACCAACTTCATTTTCTAAGTGACTTGGTCAAAACTAAGCAGATCTGATGAGGAAATGAGTAGTGTGTAAGTGCAGATTTTACACTTGCATTTTTCTCTGGAAATAGCATTGTAATTCAGAAAAAGTGAGAGGAAGATGACTGATGATAACTAATATGTTTGTGATATAAAGGTGAATCTCCAGTTAGAAAGTAAAGCAGGCTGAATGTGGTCTTTAAGATTGTGTTAGTGCTTCTCTGGATAGTTCACATGATGTGCAGGAGTGCATTATTATTATACACACACACACACACACACACACACACACACACACACACACAATCGTGCATATTCATTCAATCGTATAACCAATTCAGAGTCAACAATTGTGATTTTCTTTGAGGCAAGACTGAAATACTGATCTAATATTATGCATTATATGTAATATTATATTGTCCCCTGGTGTTAATAAAGTATTCTGATTCTGACTCTGGTGAAGTCGTTTAGCTTTGGGCAACAATCTCTTTACCAGAAAATAGAAAGAACAAGCTGTTCAATAAAAATGTCATTATACTTCTAGGATGTGACTTAAAAATGTGTTTAGTATGAAAACTGGGAGAAAGTGCAGTAAAATAAAATGTATTTATTTTGTTTAAATTATCTTCAGAACAATTATACTCCAAGTCCAGTCTGAAATTATTATGACAGCTTTTGTTTGAGGTTAATTTGTAAAAACACAAGGCTTACCTCTTCCATTCTGTAAGAGTCAAACACATATAGGTAGCTGCCTGGCCTGCCTACAAGTCTAAAATGAAAATGAATGGAAAACTGTTTAAAGTGTGAAGTATCAAATATTGAACTTTGTGCATAAACAGTAACTGATAAAATAAAAAAAATAAAAAAAATAAAAACCAAAAACAATAAATTATGAGATTACTAACCTTCCCCTGAAGAAAGCAATGTAGATGATTGGGGCAAATGCATTAACAAACTTGAGAATGAAGGTCTTGAAGATGAGTCTCTCCTCAAAACTCTTGTCAGTTTTAGGAGCCTCTATAAGGGAGCAGAAAAATTATTATTATTATTTTCTTTTTCTTTTTGACAACATGTGGGAGGAGATCAGTTGCTGCTCCTTTGGGAGAGGAATGTTGTTTCATTCTTTTCATTCTTGTCTGATCAACAAGATCAGGCTTTAAACAGTCCTGAAATGTTTTTATTTGTTGAAAGGTCTAGGCAGCCCAGTTCCCAGACTCTTCTATTACAAAGCCATGCTTTTGAATGGAGTGCTGATAAAAAAAAAAAGTCACATGCTTTCTATCCTCTTAAGTCAGGAGGCTGCAGCATTTTTCAAGAATAATTTCAAATTTAGATTCATATGACCACAAAGTAGTTTCCCACGTTGTCTCAGTCCATTTATTTTAACACCTGCCTGACAGTTGCATGGGCCAAACCATGGAGATGAGTGACCAAGGGGGTGTAGACAACTCCTGTGTAAGGAAGCACCCAATCATGTGCGGTCCCAGGCCTATACCGAGTCCGTGCAGAGGAGGCCAGCCACCCCACCTGGGGCCAGCACCTGTCACCACAAGCCCCCTAAGCCCCACATCTCAAAATGGTAAGGCAGCACCCGCCCCAACCACCCACTACCACAAAACAGGAGCTGAAAATCAGTCTAGATTCTAGCTACCCTTTAAACCCAGATGTTCCTTTAACTAAACTTTTAGAGTGGTCATTATCAGTACTTATTGTTTCATGTTTTGCAAAAACATGATGCTAGCTATGTCCCAATTCATAGGCACATCATTCGGATGACCCGGCCTTCGCGGTCTACGTGGGCCGGGTCCTCCGAAGGATGGGACATACCTGGTGATTCACAGTTTAGCCATAACATTAGCATTTAGATGAGGGTTTCTACCATTTCATTTTAGCTCTGTGCTTGCATGTGTTTGGGATTCTACATAACTGATTACTGGATATGGTAAATTACCAGTTCGCAGCTGCTTTTTAAGGTTGCACACAAGTGATTTGTTGCCTTAGCAGTGACATGGAAAACCTTTCAGATGAGGAGGGCATTGATAGCTGAGATTTGACTCATACTTTCTCTCCTTCCCTCTGAGGTGACAAAGGCATAGAGGCTTCTGCTTTTCAAATGCCTTATTTTTCTTATTTGGCCATTCATGACATTATTAATGAGAATACTGTGTTTTGGTAGAGCAGGTCATCTACTAATCGGTAGGTTGGTGGTTTGATCTCTAGCTTCTCCAGTCCGCATATCCTTGGGCAAGATACTAACTCCAAGTTGCTCTCTGATGCATCCATCAGAGATGAATGTGTGTGATCATTAGAAAAAAAGTTCTTGTATGGGTGTAATGGGTGAGTGAGGCATGCTGCATCAACCGCTCAGAGTGCTCCAGGAGAGCAGAAAAGTGCTATATAACAATCAGTCCATTTACCATGCATAAGAGATAACTAATAGGGAAGCCCATTGGAGGGCTACACACATAATCACAGAACTGGAGATACATCAACTAACTACTATTCTTTTGCCATTCTAGCTGGATAGCTTGTGTTTTTGTTTTACTCTCAATAGACCAGACCCAACTGATATTCATACACTGGTATGAACATAGTAATAAACATTTATGTTTACGTTTCATATAAAAAGGCTTTCCAATGGTATAAGAATTATTGTGAAGACAAAGAAATAATTGACCAGACACAAATGTCCTTACTGTATTTGTGCTTTAGTTAACAGCCTGTTTTATAATAATAATAATAATAATAATAATAATAAATTTTATTTATGAGCGCCTTTCAAGTCACCCAAGGACACTTTACAATAGGATAAAACACTTAGTAAAACAATGGCAGAATAAGAACAATAAAATAAAGCACAAGATAAAATGAACAAACAGTGGATTCACAGTGAATATGCAGATTTGAACAGATGAGTTTTGAGTTGGGATTTAAACTGGGGGAGAGAACCAATGTTTCTTATTTCTGGGGGCAGAGAGTTCCACAGCCTGGGAGCAGAGCAGCTGAAAGCTCTGCTTCCCATGGTGGTGAGGCGGAAGGAAGGTACAGTAAGCTGGACAGAAGAAGAAGAACGAAGTGAACGGGCAGAACAAGTGGTGGTTAACAGGTCAGAAAGGTAAGAAGGAGCGAGGTTATGAAGGGCCTTGAAGGTGAGCAGAAGAAGTTTGAAAATTATCCGGAATTTCACAGGGAGCCAGTGAAGTTCCTGAAGAACAGGGGTGATGTGCTGGTAGGAGGGGGTTCTGGTGATAATGCGAGCAGCAGAGTTCTGAACCAGTTGAAGCTTATGGAGGGATTTTTGGGGGAGACCATGCAGAAGAGAATTGCAGTAGTCAATACGGGAGGTAACAAGACTATGTACAAGAATGGACGTAGACTGGGTGGAAAGAGAAGGAAGCAATCTGTTAATGTTACGTAGATGGAAGTAGGCAGAACGGGTGAGGTTATTGATGTGTGATTTATAAGAAAGTGAACTGTCTAGGATGACACCAAGGCTCTTAACCTGAGGAGAAGGGAGAACTGTGGAGTTATCGATGGTGAGTGAGAAATGGTTTGCCTTCAAAAGGTTGGATTTGGTGCCAATAAGGAGGATCTCAGTTTTATCCTCATTGAGCTTTAGAAAATTAGAGGTAAACCAGGATTTTAACTCGGATAGACATTCTGTAAGGGAAGAAGGTGGGAGGGAGGAATCAGGTTTGCAAGAGAGATATAACTGGGTGTCATCAGCAAAACAGTGAAACTGAAGATCAAATTTGCGGAAGATGGTACCTAGAGGGAGGATGTATATTATAAAGAGAAGAGGGCCTAAAACTGAGCCTTGGGGTACACCAGAGGTGACGGGGAATAGACGAGAGCGGAATGATCTTAGTTGAATAAACTGGGAGCGGTCGAGGAGATATGATTGAAACCAGACGAGGGGTGTGTCAGAGATGCCGAGAGAGGAAAGTCTGCTTAGAAGGACAGAGTGAGAAATGGTGTCAAAGGCTGAGCTCAGATCTAAAAGGACGAGAATGGTGAGAAGACCAGAGTCAGCTCCGATTAGAAGATCGTTAGTGACTTTAAGTAGAGCAGTTTCGGTACTGTGACATGAGCGAAAACCAGATTGAAATCTCTCGTAGATGTTATTATTAACCAGGTGTAAATGAAGTTGAGCTGCAACCACTTTTTCGAGTATCTTAGAAATGAAGGGTAGATTGGAAATCGGACGGAGGTTGTTAAAGTTGTTAGGATCTAAAGAAGGTTTTTTCAGTATAGGAGTGACTAGAGCAGTCTTCAATAAGGAGGGAACGATACCGGTGGTGAGAGAAGAGTGAATGATAGCAGAAATGAGTGGGAGTAAAGAAGAGAGGCAGGATTTCACAAGCCCCGTGGGCATGGGGTCAAGATGACATGTGGCAGGCTTTGATTTACATATTAACTCGGAAATATCAGATAAATCAGGAAGATGAAAAGTGGAAAACGGCTCAAAAAGGAGAAAAGGTTCTGGAGAGGGCGTAGACACAACATTTGATCTGAGTTGCTGGTGGATGTTATTGATTTTCGTAGTCCAGAACAGCATCAAGGAGTTGCATGTTTCAGAGGAATAGAAGTGCGGTGGTAAAGCGTTGGGGGGTTGAATTAGTTTGTTGAAAACTGAAAACAGAGTCCTTGCATTACCCTCATAAGAACTGATAATACCAGAGTAGAAGCTTTGTTTGGCCTTGTTAATGGAGTCTTTATACTGAAGTACGTGGTATTTATAGATTTCTGAATCAACAGTTAAACCAGATTTCTTATATTTACGCTCTAGCTGCCGAGCTTTGGCCTTCAGAGCTCGGAGGTCAGAGGTAAACCAGGGAGCAGAGCGAGCGAAGGAAACAGAGTGGGTTTTTACAGGAGCCAGAGAATCAAGGACAGTGCGTAGACAATTATTATAATATAACAACAAATCATCAGGAGTAGAATAGAAGTCCGGAATCTGAACATTGTCCAAACTGGTAGTGAGAATGTCCATATCAATGTTCTTGATGTTGCGGAACGAGATGAGACGGGTTGGCTTGGTAGAAGAGCAGCAGAGAGTGAGGTTAAATGAAAGGAGGAAGTGGTCAGTTATGAGGATTTCAGTAGCAGAAAGATTCAAGAGAGTGAGACCAGAACAGCAGACCAAGTCCAGGGTGTGTCCTTTAGAGTGAGTGGGGAAGTCGATAAATTGTTTAAATTCAGAGCCTTCGAGACAGGAGGAAAAGTCTCTGCTGAGCAGAAGGTCATTATTGTCCATGTGAATGTTGAAATCTCCCACCAAGATCACATTTGGGGAGAGAGATGAAAGATGGGTTAGTAGATTAGCAAAGTCACTGAGGAAGACAGGGTTAGGTTTGGGGGGGGCGGTATACAGTAGCTATGATAGGTTTTATACAAAACTTACCTAATACAGTAAGCCATCGTGCCACAGCTCCATATACCTCATCCAGTATAAGGATGACCACAAGGTTGATGATGGCTGCAGTGGTTTTAACTGTCAGCTGCACATGGTTCCTTGTGATCAGACTGGAACTCATATGAAGAGCAGCTTTGGTGGAGATGCGGTAGAGGATCACACCAAACACAATGGCAAATGTAACACCAATCTGAAGGAGTAAAAGGGTTTTTCACCTTTAAACATAACATCAGTGATGTACAGTATATGCAGAGAATAAGATTTTTCCTACCATTAACAACATCATGACGATGTTAGTCATGTAGGCAGGCAGACGGTCCTGAAATGTAAGCTTTTCTATCTGAAACAAGTAAATAATAAAACAGTAAAAAAAATTAACTCAGGTCAAACATGACATGTAATGTCACCACAGTCATACTTTTAAATGTATTAAAATCAACACAACATATTAAGAAAGCATAAAAGACAAAGAGAAAGTTCCAAAAAAAGGAAATCAACAGCCTGGTACAAGGAATGCACTATCCAGCTCAACAATACCAACAGGCCTGAAATAAGGATGCTGCTTTAATCACTGACAGGCCAGGCCAGCAGGAGGCCTCCGTTAAAGGGACGCCACTTGATGCCAAGATCAATTGATTCCCAGAAATCTGTTACCTCCAAGCCACAAGCTCCTTACAGGTGACGATAGCTCAGTCACCTGTAAGGGAAGCACTTATCCCCTCTCCATGTACCTCCTCTTTGCCATTCTGGGAGCCCTCTAGGCAACCGAGTAGCCCCTGAATTTTCAGAGGATTTCTCTCAAGAAAGACTGTTGCAGACTCTAACAAACAGAGCCCACCGTCGCTCCCCTGTCGAGAGTTCCTTAAGCTCATTGACAGAACTCTGGGCAGTACGCATCCTGTTGTGTTTCAATAAACATTCTAAAGTTGCCAGTGTCTGTGGTAGCCTGCTTCTTGAGTCTGATATGAACCAAAACATGTCAAACAAAAATATAATCAGAAACCAACTTTCACTTTTAGAGGTGTTGATTCTCTGAGAGCAAAACTAAAAAACTAAATGAAAGATCAAGGAAACTGATTCAGAGCGATTTCACATGAATGGCAAACAAATGCTTGGACTATTAGGGAGCTGTTAGCTCAAGGCTCTTATTATACTTTAGGAATACAAGTAAGGCCACAGTCTAAGAGTAAAGTGCTCTGTTATTTAGTAAGATACTATTACATTAGCTAGAGGCAGCTGTGACTCAGATAGCAGAGGGGCAAATCCCTGGCTTACTCCAGTCTGCATGTTGAACTCGCCTTAGGGAAGATATTGAACCCTGAGTTGCCCCCAGTGCACCCATCTACGGTGTGTGATTGTTAGGCAAGGCAAACAGAATAGAAGGTATGCACACTCATAAATATTGGTGCTAAATATGTTGTAAATGTGCAGTCTTAGTTCTGTGCACAAAGCAAATATAACTGCTTTTCATAATGTTTTGAAAAGATTGTTGGTGATAAAATGTTTTCCTGTGGGCTGTGCAATAAACAGTGGCACAAAAAAGCATTAGATTACACAATGCAAACATACAAATACATGGCAAAGTGTCAGCTCTTGCAAGATGTTTAAAAGCATTTGCAAAAGCAAATGTAGGTATATTGACATAAGACACCCTTTTTATGCACAAACTAAAGCACTCGGCAAAACAGTTTTAAAGTAAAATACAACTAGAATACTCAATAACCTTATGATACACGCAGCTTTGATAATAAAAGATTTTCATGGACAGCATAGAGTGTGTTTACCTTGTCCTGGGACTTTTGACGTTTCCTTAGAGACTTTTGCATTACTTTGAATTCGTACTCAGCCCTGGGGTGATCCTATGATGACACACACAAAAAATGATAAACAGTGGCAGTGATTCATACTAACCAAACTAAAATAGATGTTGAAGAGACAAGTCTAACCAAAAACAGTATCAAAAAAGTATAATATGTTTTCTTACTTTTCAGTAAGTCAAATAACTGACATCCGTAAGACAGTGAAGTGAAAAATCACAGTTAGAGTAAAAGTGAATAGAAGAGCAAAGATGTGAGCTGAAAGGAAATGACCACAGTGCAGTTTAAAGGGGAAACATTATCACAATGTACAGACTCAGCATTTATAAACTGTGTCTAATGGAACCTGGGAGTGGAGGGTCTCACAATTACTAATAATTGTGGTTAAACATGTTATAACTATCAAACTAACCTAAATACGAGACAAATTTAAAAGCTGGCTACATACTTTTTTGCCTGTTTCCAAGTGTGATGATCTTACTCATTGTTTGGTAGTTTGTTTGCTGTTAAACTGGACAGAACTATCTTTTTAGGGTGTCTGTATAAGGTGATAAAATTAACATTTTATTTTGCCCAAGCTCTTTTCTGATATGATTTTCTTTCATCTATCCCAGGAACCATTCAGCTTAACAGTTAGAGAAAAAAAGCAATGAAGTTGCCAAAGGGACACTGATATAAAACAAGCATTCTGGGATCCATCTCTCTTCATTTATTGTTTAAAGATTTGTGTCAGAAAGCACTCAAACAAGCACAATCGTGAAATCAGGATTTCACAGTTATGAACCAATCAGTCAAATCATGTGTGCATTTTGTCCTGTAAACAAAATGTTAGCCAATGGTCATCATTTTATAAATGTCATTTTTTTTCAATAAATCATCTTTGAACTGTACATGGTATTAAGAATATATATAAACTGTGCAGGTCGCAGCAGCAGCAGAAAGGTTATGAAAAGTAAAGAGACAAGATAATAGTAATAAAATAATATGAATTTTCACCAAACCTTGAGAGCTTCCTGTGAACAACAAATTCAGAGAAACAACATTTAAGTAAAGTGAAAAATGGGTCAATATGTTTTCAGTCTGTATGACAATAAACTGAGAGAGGGTACTGTTTTTTTCATAATCACACTGAATAGTGAAGTCTATTCATGCTCAATGTGACTGAACATGAATAGACAACAAAAAAAGAAAAAAAAACCACAAAAATGTTCTTAAATGGAAAAGTCTGATTTCCTTAAATATTATTATGAATATGAAAATATGAATAGAATATGAATATTTGTCACGAAAGACAACATTTCTAGTTTGGCGACCTGGGTTCTCTTCATAGTATTGTATATATAGCAGATCTTTTATTTATTATGTGGGCCTTGGGTCTCTGCCTTTTGTTCTTTCACACAGAAAAGCAGTTTTATTATTACTCACTTCCTCATCCTCGAACCCTGTAAGGTCCCATTCATAGTTGAGTCTCATCTGCCTCCTTTTCCAATGCTCCATGAACATGGCAGCTTTAAAAGAGAGGTAAGAAAATATGCAGAAGCAACCAGACATCAAAATGTGCATGTTTCAAATATAAAATCTGGAAATTACACAGAACAAGAACGATTGGTGGTAAGCACAGCAGACGCAGGTAAAGCAACAAGTGGGCTGGGTAAATAAGGTCTCACATAGAGAGATCAACAACCACTCGTGCTTTACAGCCAATCCTGGAATGACTAATTCCCTTCACATGCGTGTCTTTGGACTGTGGGAGGGAACCAGAGTCCCTGAAAATCTGGAAAACCTTTTGCTGTGAGGTGACAGTGCTAGCCAATAAAAACTGTTCCACCTGCATGAGACAATTCAATTTCTTTTATAAAACATCTCCCAGAAAAGTGATCAACAAACAGAAGAAGGGCTATCAATAATCAAATCTGAGTGCAACAAGCTAAGGGACTCCAGATTAACTCGGGGAAGGCTGATGTCGTTACTTTCTCACATATACACAGGTAGATTTGGGTAACCTTTTCCCTTTAATAAATGAAATCATCATTTAATTAGTGCATTTTATATTTACTCTGGTTGCCTTTTTTTGCCATTTGTTTGATGCTTTAAAAAACAAGTGTGACAAAACAGCAAAAGAAAAAGCAATCAGGGAGAGGCGTATACTTTTTAACAGCACGTTATAAAGCGGACACACATACTCTACTTTTGTTTTTTTGAATGACCTTCTCTATCTTCACTCACCCCAGAGAGCCATGAATATAGAGAAGAAAACTGTGGCAGGATTGTCAAACAGATGACTTGCCCGGGCAGTCCCACAGGCGGTGCTAAGTTTCCAGTAGCTGCATACTCTGTCACACAGTGGACACATGGTGATGTTGTTCCTTGGATGACAAATCTCCATGCTAGAATTAACAGAAAGGCACATGCAGAGTTGTATTTTTGTTTTTATCACTGTTTAGATTATGTAAAATACATGATTATAACCCACCACTACTTTGCTAATGCAACCCTCACACTGTCTTTAGGCTAATCTCAAATCACACAAAAATTTAATTTGTTATGGCAACTGAATAACAAGAGTACAGCAGGAATACTGACAGGCAGTACAAAGAGACAACATCTTTCTTCCATGCAGGCTTCTCTTCATTTTAAGTTAAATGCAGAATCAAACTAAATCTTTCTCGTCACATATGAGATATTAAATAATCAGGCCCCATCTTATCCTAACAACCTCTGATTACCACTCCAACACAGCACTTCACTCTGTTTTTTTCCTTTTCGTTTTGATGGGGGGGCTCAGAAAAGTATTAACACGTGTCTTGCATCTGCAGGTGATTTTGTTTCTGTGTATATGTGTGCATACTGTATGCAGATTTGTGAAGTTACACCTGTGAGCTGTATAATATCCAAAAGGCCAACAAAATGCACCACGATGAAACCCAGAAACCAAACATTTAACAAAAGGGTGAATACACAAGCATAGACAAGGACAGGAGGGTGGTAAATGATGCTGTGAGGACACCTCCACCCCCAGAATCACCCAAATCACCATAGGTCAAACAGCAGAGCCCTTCACTCTCAGACTCCTGACTTACTTGTGGTTCCTACAGTTTCTAGAAGCAGAATAGGAGGCAGAGCCTTCAGCTTTCAGGCTCCTGTCCTGTGGAACCAGCTCCCAGATCAGCCCCACTTATCCCCTTTATACTCCCTGTGCATTGTTATTCCACTAGATCATTTTATTAAATTTCATCTTCTCTCTCTATAGTTTACACTTTTTTTCTTTTCTCATCCTCCACACTCCCAAAAAAGTAGCGGAAGATCGCTGCTGTTTCTTGAGTCTGACTCCTCTCTTGTTGAAAGTGAGTTTTTCCTTTCCACTATTACCGAGAGCTGCTCATAGGGGACTCATCAGGTTACTGGGGGTTTCTCTCTCATATAAAATGTAAAGTACTGTGAGGCTGCTGTCGTTATGATTTGGTGCTATATAAAAAAATTAAACTGAAATACACTTTTTTCACATGGTCTTCCTGGATTAAATCTCTTTCTTGAGGATTTTCCCTTTTTATAAACAGTGTATCCGATACATTCATATTACATAGTGGATTTCTCCAATTTTGTTTTGCTCTTAGTGATGTGACTGTAATAGTATGACAATATATACACTGGGATATGATGTTTGGCATGTTTACACACAAAAAACAGGACATACCTGATAAAATGGGATGCTCATGTCCATTTAAATCAGTGATTACCTCACAGCCATCAGTCACAGGGCTGACTTTGGTAGCAAATGTCGAAGTATGTGAAGTATTTTTGTTATCATAATGATAGTAACTATTCTGTTTTTTTCTTTTTTGAGATTTGCAGCTGTTATTAGCTCAATTTTCCTAAAACAGAATCCCATTAGGCACTGATGAATAGATGGGTCATCTGGTTTGTGTTACAGTCTGTTTGCTTTCTGTTAGGATTCTGACACTTACAGTGAGTGGCATTTGTCTCCACTGGATAGAAATTTGCACTGCCAGCATGTCATAATATCCTGTGGATGATAAAAAGCAGGTGGAGAAAGGAAAGGAGGCCCTCATTTCTGTAGTAATTCATCAAACTTTTACAGTTCTCTCCTGCTTGTTGTACTTTCACTTCCTCTTTCCATTTTTTGATTTCCATCCGCTTTAAGTCCTACACTGTTAAATAGCTTTTTACTGCTAACTTCCTTTACTTAGCCTCTGTGTTAAATTTACAATAGTGTATTCTTAGTGTTTTGTTGTGGAAAACAATCACAAACCGTTTAGAAGAGGGGTTGGGTGGGAATGAAAGAGTAACGTTTTCAGACTTTTTGGCATCATCACTCTATTACGTACCTACAATATCAACAGTGTGCAGTTACATATTGTAAAATGTTCCGAGCAAGGCAAAAATATGGTAAGTGGCACTAGATATCAACACAAGATAAAGAAGGTGTGCATTAAACTCTATTAATAATAAGTTGAAACTGAACTGATGACCTGTATCTCCAGTATTTGGTGCAAATGGCACATGGAAACCACACCACACCACAATAGACCGAGTGAAACAACAAAAACCAAACAATGTGCATATGTAAAACTTTGAGTTTGTTATTTATAGTTTTAAATATGGATGAGTTATATTTCAATTCACTTCAGTTTGATTTTATTTATAGTTTGCCACATCACAGCAGCAGTTGCCTCAAGGTGCTTTATACTTAAAGGTGAAGACCCAACAAATATACACTGAAAAAAACCCAACAAACACATGAGCTCTGTGACCAGCAGGTGACAGCGTGAAGGAAAAACTTCCTTTTAACAGAAAGAAACCTCCGACGGAGCCAGGCTCAGGCAGGAGCCGCCATCTGCAGCAACCCGATTCTCTGTAGTCTTCAATACAAAATGATTGTCTTTTATGAACTATTTTTTTACTTGAAGTAATCACACAATCTGATTGCATGATCAAAGATAACAAACTACCATATGTCCTTAACATTTTTCACTGGCAACAAATAAAGCTTTGTTTTCAAAGTACACCCCAGCTATAACACAGATTGTTACACTGAGTCTAAAAACCAAAAATATTCCATTTTTATAACACTATTGTTCAGGTGGATGTTTATGATGTGTATGTTTTGAAGAGGGAGGCGAATAATCATGTTGAGATTATGATCACAGCTATGTGATAATAACACATATGTTAAATAAATTAAATAAATAATGTTAAATCTTTTTCCTGCAGTGCTACACTGTAGCTTTCCAGCTGTAACTTTTGTCACCTGTCAAACAACTGAAATTGTGTTCATTTATCTTTAAATGTGTACATCTCTGAGGTGATTATAGTTAGAATCACATAGAACTGGAATTTTTGCACATGCATTTTTGTTTACCTTGGAATGTTGTCATCAACTGTGGCACATCCATACAAAAAGACAATGACCCCCACTAGTGAGGCAGGAATCAGCATCTGGGTATACAGGCCTAGCCAAGCAAAGTACAGCCCAATCTTCTCACCAAAATACTTCCTAAACACCCGGGGAAACAGATAAAAAATCATTTTTATTACACAAATCGAAACTGTAGTATATTGTTTTTCCCTTATTTACCACTATCTGCACAGACACAAACGAACTTGTGAATTGTTTCCTGCATACTCTAACAATATATCTATAATAAGTATACATCTATATTCTAGCTCATTAATATGGTTGATCCAGAAGTATAGGTTGTGGTAAGCAGGAGGTGGCTTATTGTGGAGGTGGATGATGGCCATGTAATGTTGTCAGATGCAATATGTGGATATTTGAGCAGTTATAGTAATTAATATAGTGCTTTATCCTACACATTTTATCAAACTCACATTCAGCCAGTTTAGAATCACCAATTAATCTTATATGTATGAGGGAGGAAGCAGGAGTAGAAGGAGAAAGTCTCGAGTTAGAAAGCCCAGGGTGTATATGTGACTAGTGTTTATTGATGATCTGACTGCTAGAAGCAACAGGATGAACAATGAAATGCACAGGGTCCTTCTCTGATCTGAACCCAACATGAGTTTTAGTTACAAGAGACAAATCCAAAGACAGAGAGATCCACAATTAAGCAGCAACTGAAGATGGCTGCAGTAAAGGCCTGCAAAGCATCTCAAAGGGAAGAAACACAGTATCTGAAACAGGGAAGGGGTGTAGAGCAGGGGTGGGCAATCTCAGTCCACGAGGGCCGGTGTCCCTGCAGGTTTTAGATCTCACCCTGGGTCAACACACCTGAATCACATGATTAATTCGTTACCAGGCCTCTGGAGAACTTCAGGACATGTTGAGGAGCTAATTTAGCTATTTAAATCAGCTGTGTTGGTTCGAGGACACATCTAAAACCTGCAGGGACACCGGCCCTCGTGGACTAAGATTGCCCACCCCTGGGTTTAGAGTATATAAAAATGGCTGTAATTCCTAAATAGTTTATTTGAAAACGTATTATAAACCCCCTAAATTGAAGCCTGTCTGCACTTTAATCACATTGCAATTGTTCTAGCTGCATCATTGCAAAAGCGATGTCATTTTTCAAATTAAGGAATGTCCTTACCGCACAAGTCCGATTGGCTGGTACTTGTAGAATACGCTGTAGTTTGCCCACTCCTCATATAAAAGCTGGAGAAGATATTCACATATGTTGTGTGTGTGTGTGTGTGTGTGTGTGTGTGTGTGTGTGTGTGTGTGTGTGTGTGTGTGTGTGTGTGTGTGTGTGTGT
>NW_024582530.1:622739-624057 GCF_018398535.1 Haplochromis burtoni | reverse complement strand
GTGTGTGTGTGTGTGTGTGTGTGTGTGTGTGTGTGTGTGTGTGTGTGTGTGTGTGTGTGTGTGTGTGTGTGTGTGTGTGTGTGTAAAAATAAAGTAAAGCAAAATAAGTAAGTTGACAATAAAAGGTATTAAACACGTCACTAATCATGAAATTCTTACCAGATGTCGGTAACAACCCATCCAATTCACACATACAAAGGAATAAAGCCATAGATGCCCAGAAATGAAACATGTAATAATGAGAATAATAATGTAATAATATTGAGATGCAGGGAAAAAGTACTAAACACATAAAGAAAAAGAGGTGCAAAAAGGCATCAAGAGTCATGACACCAGCTGAAATCTATCAGTAATTAGAAAGCAATCCTGCCACTTAGTGTAAATTAATACCAGCTGGTTCAGTCCAACTGAAGGCCTATAAAAATGTGTGTCATTACCGAGGTGCCACACAACAAACATTTCATGATGGATAAACCAGTGAGCTCTCTCAAGACTTATATTGGCATTTTCATATTCTTACCTTTCTGTCATTGGGGTCTGCACTCTCCTCATCAATGTCTCCCTGAAATAGAATATAGGAAATTGAAGTTTGTAAACTTGGTGTTTGCTCTTACTGTAGTACTTCATCAGTGCACAATTTCTCTTGAATCACCCGCAAATCATATTTTTGATATTGACTTATAGTGTCACTAGCAGCATGGCTTGAGGTCTAACTGTCTAACTGGCTCAGTGAATTGGACACCCAGCTCTGCACCACTGAAAAAAAAATACTATAACTAGCCCAACCCCAGCAGTTAGTTCAGGCCAAATAAACTTAGCCATAACTGTCCTCCAACAGGTCCTCCCAAGCAGCTGGAAAATCAGCAGCTCGGTGACTATAAGGTTCCTCCTCACAATTTGGCCCTAAACAGAAGCACCCTGATGCACCACAAACCCACATTTCAAATCCATTTTCCCCAGTCAGCTACACACCCGTAACTCTGGCAATTGGCCACTCCATTCTTAGACACATGACCCTGGAGACTCCAGCGACCATAGCTGATTGTCTTCCAAGTGCCAGAGCAAATCCCCCAGCTTACCTCTATTCAAGAGTGGAATAAGGAACTTAACATCCAGCAGTTTTATGGTTACAGTAATTCAGTGTGCTATAAACAAAGTATATCTATATGTGGTTTTGCTATTGGTAATTATGCATAAATCTAATCAATATAATGAATGAGATGTATTGAGATGAAAAGAGGATGCAGCATGGAAAGCGTGAGTGTGTCTGTGTATGTGCATGTATGCATGTGCACATGTGTGTGTGTGCCTAAGTGTG